>NC_092269.1:13770128-13788277 GCF_036320965.1 Panulirus ornatus
CACCTATGCAGCAATCCGCCTATCCTCAGGCTCCATCACCAAGATCCTACATAACATTAAAAAACCCCTTACCAACCATCAACATCAGTCACCACCTTTTTTTAATAAATTCCACTGCAATGCCATCCAAACCCTCAGCCCAGCCGCCGGCTTTCATCTTCCGCAAAAGCTTTACTACCTCTTCTCTGTTTACCAAAATTACCTCCCTAAACCCTCTCACTTTGCACACCACCGACCAAAACAACTCTATATCTGCCACTCTTAATCATCAAACACCATTCTTCAAACCTATAAATACACACTCATATCCTTCTCCATCACCACTACTTGTTATCACCACCCCATTAGCGCACCTTCACTGAATTTCCCCCATTTGGTTTCCCTATCTTACGCACTTTATTTTACCTCCTTCCAAAAAACATTTTTTTATTCTCCCTAAAAAATTTAATGATAATCACATCACCCAACTCTCATTTGTCCCTCTTTTTCACCTCTTGCACCTTTTCTCTTGACCTCTTGTGCCTCATTGCTTTTATACATCTCCCAGTCATTTGCATATTTTCCCAGCAAAATCGTCCTAAATGCCTCTCTCATTTCTTCTTTCACTGAATAATCTTACCTTCTCACCCCACCACACACTACCCTTTCTAACTGCCCACCTCCCACCTTCTCAATGCCACAAGAATCTTTTGCGCAAGCCATCACACCTCGCTCCCTAAATACATCCCATACCTCCCCCCTACTTCCCCTTTCCATCCTTTGTTCTCACCTTTTTCCATTCTGGTAAACTCAACTCTGTCCTGGTACTTCCTCACACAAGTCTCCTTCCCCAGCTCACTTACTCTCACCACTCTCTTCACACCCCACATTCTCTCTTCTTCTTTTCTGAAAACCCCTACAAATCTTCACCTTCGCCTCCACAAGATAATATCAGACAACCCTGCAGTTGCACCTCCCGTTGCTCTCCGCACATTAACATTCAAAAGTCTCTCTTTCGCGCGCGCCTAATCAATTAACACGTAATGCAATAACGCTCACTGGCCATCACACCTACTTACTAACATACGAATCTTATGTATATCTCTCTTTTTAAACATGTTATTCCCAATCACCATTCCTTTTTTAGCACAAGAAATCTACAAGCTCTTCACCAATTTTCCATTTTACAACAGACTGAACACACCCATGTATACCAATTATTCCCTCATAACGCCAACATTATCACCTTTGCATTTAAAAATCACCCATCCAATATAACCCAGTCTCGTGCATTCAAAACCTCCAACACACTCTTTCAGGCTGCTCCCAAAACACTTGCCCCTCATGAATCTTCTTCTCCATGCCCAGGTGCAAAGTGCACCAATTAATCACCCATCTCTCTCCATCAACTTTCAGTTTTAACCATACAATCTAGAATTTACATTTCATACACTCTATCACCTACTCCCACCACACCTCTTTCAGTAGTGCGACTCCTTCCCTTTGATTCTTAGTTTCTTTCATCTAAACCCCTGCCTTTACTCCCAAGACATGCTAAACCACAACTCCCCTTTAACCCTTGAAGCTTCGTTTCACTCAGAGCCATAACATCCAGGTTCCTTTCCTCAAACCTACTACCTATCTCAGTCCTTATTTTCTCATCTAGGTTACATCCACACACATTAAGACCCATTATTATCAGAAGATCTAGTGCCCGAGCAGGTAAGATGAGGGTGAAAACGAGGGCAGTAGTATGATAAGGTGTGACCCCGTCACCGGTGTGAGCCATAAGCAATCTAATTCCAGATAACACAAACGTTACGTGCCACACCTACCAACGTCCACGTCCCCCGCTTATGTTCATGGTTACTTACGTGCAGACCCTCGGTTTGAATGTCCGACTGATATGACGGGGATGTTATCGTTCGCTTCCAGGCTGGGGAGGTGGTGCAAAATGAACCTCCAGGACGGGGTTAACAATTGTCTTGGTTGCTTGGTGGTGGTGCGAGCCTGTGCGTTTCCTCTTCGCGTAGCTGGGCACACTCCTCGCTGCTATCTATCCAGCGTAGTGTCATCCGCACCCTCCCTACCCTCATCCTAGCCCCACTCCGTTGATAAGATTATAGGGTAGTGTGTAGAAACAGGAATATGGAATTCTGTTACAGGTTAGATCAACCCGATAGAATACCAATAGGGGTAGTGGTGGTGTTTGTCTGCCATGTGCTCCTCTGTATAAATTGTTGTGGAGACTTGGTTAGAGCTGGTTGCTGGCTGCCACGTACTGTTTTCTCGGGGTTGGAGAACTGGGTCGTTCACCTTGAAGGGGATGCAACATCTCTTGATCTAATGGTCCTACAGAGCATGAATGCCTGTTGGCTTCCCTCTACTGGAAGCGTAGAGAGCATATGTTTCCCACCTGTGTATCTGTCCACATGTGTGTGTGTGTGTGTGTGTGTGTGTGTGTGTGTGTGTGTGTGTGATTTGTGTATATGTTGTGGTGTGGGTGGTTTGATTTCTGTCTAAAAGAAATGTTTTTATGTATTTTGTCTGGACACAATTTTTTGTGTACAGCTTCCGACACAGCGAGTGATGAGACTGAAATCATGCATGTGTTTTGGCCTTGGGGGATAAGAGCTGTTGCAGAGAAAAGTCACTTATTGGTTGAATATGTGGTTTTTCTTGCATACATTATACGTAGGATTTCCCCCGCAGCCAAACTATTCCTCAATTTCTTTTATATACACAAGCTCTAAATGTAATATGTAACAGTATACCGAGTGAAACGAACAGTACTGTATGATTGAAGAACAAATTCCTCCAATGAGATTATTATAGGTCGAGGTGAAGAAGTCATGAGTATCGGAAATAGAATTCGCAGTTTGTGTCGTTTTGTTTTAAGATGGGGGATAAGGGACGGGTGTGGTGCGGGAGCTGACGGGACCATCCCTGAGTGGAACTGAATTCCTTACGATGTATGAACAGGCGGACACTGCGCATCCTATACCTGTATGACCCTTGTGTCTGTCGGCTTCGTAATGGGTCGCAACATTGACTCATATACCCCTTCATCATTTCCACTATATACTGCTTTAGTGGACCCGATAACGTACACCTGACATAGACATCCATAGATATTCTTTATTTTTCTTCCATCACTAGGACCTTAACTTATGGTTTTACGGAGGAATTGAAAAGAAACATGGCTGTACAGTGTTGATATAGGCCAGGTTTAGGTTACTGAGGCTTTTTCTGTGATTAATTTCATCTGATGTAGTCGCCTGGCGATGATAGTGTCCATCGGTGGACGTGTAATGGGTCTTCTTCTGCTAAAAGGAATAACTACCACAGCTTATCGCCTGTGTATTCTTCGATTTAGGTTAGGTTGAACATTTTAGGTTAGGAGGATATTTTTAACCGTAAATATTTACAAAGGATCTTGACAAATATCATCGCTGCCATACCTAACCAATCTGCCACTTAATAGACAACACCACAAGCTAGATCGTGGTCGGAGAAGATTTATTTTACATTTAACGTTGGCGCATTGAAATGGTAGGAGGTGATGACGCCCCCCTTACCTGGTGCAGGCATCACAGCTGGCCTTCCGAAAGGCATGCCTAACACCCCCAAGACCCCTGAAATCCCCTGTGGCGGCTGGGATATTTCCCGACGGGAACTGGCAATCATCTCCGCTCGTTCGAAACCACCTAATTAACATTTTATGTAGAAAACACTTGGGCGGTGGGTGTGTCAGTTGCTCTGCTTAGCGTGCCCGTAGCGTTGATTCCCAAGACTCCCGCTCTTTATGTAACTTGTAAGTAATAGATGTGGAAGGTTAGTGGATGGAGATAGGACGGTGACTCGGGTGGGTGAGTTTTCGTGGAAGTTATCCCTACAGATGCTGTGAACCACTGACCAACCTTTGTTGTTGAGAGATAAGTAGAGGCTCTTGAGTGTGCCTTTCCTCCTCCTGCCGGGTCACTCCTCACCCTAAATCTCTGTTTTTGCCTGTTGTTGTTCGGTGATTGTGAAGGTTGCTACTGCCGGAGTTGCCATGACGTGTTCTGGGACGGCTTTTGTGGTCGGGTTCTCTTTGGGCTTAGAGATGTGTTTGAGAGTTTTAGCTTTTTGTTAGAGAAGAGTTTGGAGGTTCACTTTGACTTGTACAGAACCATTGCTGGAATGAATACCTGAGTCTGTGTAGCACATGACTACTGCCGGAGGTAATACCTTCTGCAGAACTAATGCGTTAACACTGTTTTGGTTTACTAGTGTATGAGTTCCTTACCTTGTCGATGTCATAAATCTCGCAGTCCATTGGTTCTCTCATTGGGCGCGTTTTGAAATTCGTTTGGGAAATCCATACCGTTTTTTCTGACTGGTGTGAGGGTCAAAGAAAATTATAGTTGAGTTGTACTTACCAATATGCTGAAACAAGTGTGTTAGTCATGCTTAACTAAGGTTAGTGGCGAAATGTTTTGATGTCCAATTTTTCAATTGAAGACAAAATGTGTTGGGTCTGTTTGAAAAGGATAGAGGGTGGGCGGATGGAACTGATTGTGGAATTATTTTCCGCCCTGTTACTGATATTGGGGCCTCCGCACCTATTGGTGAGAGTATGTGCAATTTTTCTTACCTAGTTTTTGAAGTGCAGTATCGAGGTTGTCCTAAGCATGTGCTGGAGAATGGCTCGCTGAGGACTCCACAGCTTGTGGTGGTGCTACTGTTTTGAGTGCTCCCAGTGTTGAGGAACACTGCTCACTTTATGGTCATACTGATGTGAGGTTTCCTTACCTTGTGTTGGAGAGGTTTGTCGAGGTTTTGTTCTACAATAAGTTAGAGTCCATCCTTGTGTTGGAGGTTAATGTTGGCGGGTCATACTTAATACGTGTTGGATTATGGTTGGTTTTCAGTGACTTTTCTAGTTGAAGGTCTTCACGTCACTTTTGAAGACAGTCTGTGGTAGTGATCCTCCTCTTGTTTCAGTTAGAGTTGGGCTCATTTTTTTCCTCAGTTGGAGACAGAATTTGCTCACTCAACCTATTTTGGAGAACAATTTGGAGTCATACCGGGGTATACGCTTCCTTAGCGTAGGAGACATACTGGGGTTGTCTCCTCCTATAGAACGTAATGGGGTTCTCTCCTCCGATAGGAGACGTATGGGGTTTCTCTCCTCATATAGGAGACGTAATGGGTCCTCTCCCTCCACATTTTTGGAGACATACTGAGGTTCTCTTCTCATTTTGGAGACATTTATGGTTTTCTGCTCATTTGGGACATTTTGGTTTTCTGCTCATTTGGTGATACGCAGAGGGTTCATTCCTCCTCTTTTCAGAGAGGTTGTGTTCACGGTGGCAGCCTTGGGCTAGGATCTCCTCTGAACACACCATAGCTGACGTATGCCGTACCCCTGTTTTCGCAGATGCTGACAGGGATCCATTTTCTTTTGCGTTTGAGGGGATGTTACTGAGCCAGGCTAATTATAGGGGGACTGTTTAAAACGCAGTGTCACGGTAGAAAGTTGCCGTGTTTCGGTCTGTCGTGCTTGTTAGTCCCTCTTGTGGTGGTAGTGTTAAGGGATGATGGACGCCTTGACAACCAGGCCGTTTGTTCTTGGTGTTTGTTCGGATGTGATCATAAACACCACACAGAAGTGGTCCATGGGTTACACCACATGAGGGACGGGTCTAATGTTTGCTGAGGGCAGGAAGCACTTCCTTCACTCATTTCATTTGACAGTATTTGTGGCTGGGCGAACACCATACAATTCCACCATCTGGCATGATCTTCAAGTCACCTGTTTCTACTCTACTGTCGTGCACTAAATCGCTCCTCCGCCGAAGTTTCCACCACCTGACTGCCCACACACACAGCGTTCACGCCGCTGCAAACGTCCACGAATGAGGGAGGGATGGGAGGGCGTGGAGGGCGGCTGGTGGTGTCGGGCCACACCGTGAAAGATGCGAGACACCTTCCTATCCTCGTCGAATCCACTTTGAGAGTAGTATTCACGATTTGAACGACCGTTGGCCCACAAATGCTTTGTAAATACGGCGAAATCTTTGGTCCCATTTTCGACTGGCATTGCGTCCTTATTTCTCTTGTCAAAGCGATCGTGAGTACTTCATTGTGGGATGCCTGTACATCTGTAATACCTCGTTCTTGTCCTCCCATGTGAATGCTCATAGCCGTTTGTGTGATTATTAGGCACCTTACATGGGGGTCGTCCCACGCTGTGCATGCGATCGTCCCACAAGTGTGCATGGCATCGTACCACAGTGTGCATGGCTAACGTCCACAACCGTGCATGGCGATTGGTCCACCCCGTGCATAGGCGGATCGTCCACACCGTGGCAATGGGGCGATTGCCACACCGTGCAATGGCGATCGTCCACACCGTGCATGGCGATTGGCCCTAACCGTGCATGTCGATCGGGTATACGAAGGAGGGGAGATCAACGACGGCATCATGGACGGATCAGGCACCATTGACGCGGGTTTATTTTTGGCAAGCGTTGCTGCCCTGGGTATTGGTGTAGCTCCACTCCCGGGGAGGGAAGCAATTTCAATTAGATTTTACACACAATTTAGGGCTATTTAATCAGCGTTGTCTAATCCTGAACAGCAGTCGACCCCCCAAAACCAGCCCATATGTTCATCTTCCCTTTAGCGGTTTTCGATAACTGGTAATTTGGCTTAAGGCTGGTATATATATATATATATTATATAATATATATATATATATTATATATAATATATATAATATAATATATATATATTCACCCTGGGATAGGTGAGAAGAATACTTCCACCATTCCGTGTCGTAGAAGGCACTAAAGGGGACGGAGCGGGGCCTAGAAACCTTCTCCCTCCTTGTATTCTAACTTCTAAAAGGGGAAGCAAAGAAAGAGTTCAACGCGGGAGTGCTCATGCCTCCTCGAAGCTCAATTGGGGTGTCTAAATGTGTGTCGATGTAACAAGATGAAAAAAGGAGAGATAGTAGATGTTTGAGAAAAGGAACGCTGGGATGTTTTGATTCTGAGAGAAACGAAGCTCAAGGGAAAAGTGAAGAATTGGTATTGGAATGTCTTTAGAGTATAGTCAAGGGGTTGGTGAGAGGACAAGACAAAGGAAGTATAGCCACTACTCCTGAAGGAGGAGTTGTGGAGTATTAATAGAGTGGTAAGAAATTAAGCTCTATATTGGATATGGGTAAAACTGAAAGTGGATGAAGAGAGATGGGTGATTATTGGTGCTGTATGCACCTGGTCGTGAGAAGAAAGACCTGATAGGCAAGTGTTCTAGGAGCAGCTGATGAGTGTTAGCAGCTTTGATGCAAGAGACTGCTTATAGTGATGGTGATTTGAATGCAAAGGTGAGTAAAGGCAGTTAGGTATAATTGGTGTACGTACATTGGGTGATCAGTTGTAAATGAAATGGTGAAGAAGCCTTGTAGATTTTGTGTGCTGAAAAAGACTGGTGATTGGGAATACTGGTTTAAAAAAGAAGATATATACCATAAGTATAGGCGTAAGTGAGTAGAGAGATGGCAAGAGCGTTTAATTGGATTACGTGTTAATTGACAGGCTCGCGAAAGAGAGACGTTCTGATGTTAATTGCTGAAGGCTACTGAAGGATGTCTGATCATTATCTTGTGATGCGAAGGTGAAGATTTGTTGGGTTCTCAGAAAAGAAGAGAGAATGTTTGTTTGAAGAGAGTGATGAGAGTAAGTGAGCTTGGGAAGGAGACTTTTGTGTAGAAAGTACAAGAGAGATAGATGCAGAATGGTAAAAAAGGTGAGAGCAAATGATGTAAGGGATGGGAGGAGAATGGATGTGTTTTAGAGAGCATTGAATGCTTTCGCAAAAAGATTGCTTGTGGCATGAGAAGCGTGGAGTGCAGATTAAAAGGGTAGTGATGTGGTTGAAGAAGTAAGATTATTAGTGAAAGAGAAGAAAGAGGCGTTTTGAACGATTTTTGCAGGGGAAATAGAACGAATGACTGGGAGATGTATAAGAGAAAGAGGCATGAGGTCAAGAAAGAAGGTGCAATAGGTGAACAAAGAGGGCAAGTGAGAGGTTGAGCCGGAGAGAGTATCATTAAATTCAATGGAGAATAAAAAGATGTCGGAAAGGAGGTAAATAAAAGTGCATCAGACAAAGAGCAAATGGAACATCGGTAAGGGGGCTATGGGAGTAATTAAAAAGTAGTGTGAAAGTGGGGGGGGGGGGGGGGGGGGGAGAATGAGATGGTGAGTATTTTGAAGGTTTTTGTTGAATGTTTTTTGATGAGAGTGGCAGATATAGGTGGTTTTGGTCGAGTGGTGTGCGAATGAGGGGTCAGGTAGAATGAATTGTGAACAGAGAAGAGGGTAGGAAAAGCTTTGCGAAGAATCAAAGCCGGCAAGGTGGTGGGATTTGGATGGTATTGCTGTTTAAACTTATTAAAAAAAGGGGTGACTGTTGTTGACTGTTGGTATGGATATTCAGTGTAACGTATAGTTCACGGTGAAGTGCCCTGTGGATCGGCGGTAATGCATGCATAGTGGCAATTGTACAAAGGCAAAGGGGATAAGGTAGTGTTCAAATTACAGAGGTATAAGTTTTGTTGGTATTCCAGGGAAATTGTATATGGGAGGTATGATTAAGATGGTAAAAACGCATGTACAGAGCATCAGATTGGAGAAGAAGCACTGAGATTTCAAATGGTATAGGATGTGTGAATCAGGTGTTTGCTTTGAAGAATGTATGTGAGAAATACTTAGAAAAACAAATGGAATATGTATGTAGCATTTATGGATCCTGGAGACGGCATATGGTATATTGATGGATATTCTCGTGGAAGGAATTAAGAGTATATGGTGAGGTGTAAGTTGCCTAGAAAGCAGTGAAAAGCTTTATCAAAGAATGGAAGGCATGTGTATAAGTAGGAAGAGAGGAAAGTGATTGGTTTTCCAATGAATGTTGTTTGCGGCAGGGGGCGTGCCCATGCCTCGCAGCCATATTGTTGGGACTATTATCCGTCAAACATACCCATTTTTGCTTCTCAACATAACGTTGTAATGCATAAAACCACAGGAAAATGAAACACAAGTTCCACGGGCACTTTCGTGTAGTGAACACATCATCATGGCGATATAAGAATGGATATGATACAAGAACACGCAGTTGATATACAAGGAAAGACTTATCTTACGTCGCCATTGGTAAATAAACGTTACCGTATGTGTGATCGGTCTGGCATCATGCCTGTCGTAAATTATTTATTTTGTGGACAAGAAAGGGGACTGTTACAAATTTTGCCATGACAAAGCTATCCAGTTGTAATAGACCGTCATCTAATTTCAAATACAATGGTCATAGATTTTCACATGATTAAACAAAGTATGTTAAAAAGCATAACCATTGTGCTGACAGGTGTAACGCTAATTCAGCTCATTAACTGTTACTACTTTACCAACTGAGAAATAACATTACATCTTCTATTATTAAATACACAAATGATGTAACAGTGATATTAGTGAAAGTCTAATACAAACTGGATAGATCTGCTGTTGGCAAAATTTGTAAACCGTTCCCTTTTTCTTGTCCACATAATAAAGATCTAAAGAAACAGAACCATGATGCCAGATCCCGAACACACACCATCCGGAACCGCTTGTGATTACAATGGCGTCTTAGCTACGTCTCTTCATTGTATATCACTGACTGTTCTACCGTCTTCATCTCATTCTTGTATCTCCCCCGACGATGTGATTATTACACGAAAGCGCACTAAGTAACTTACTATTTCATTTCCTTGGTTTTTTATGCATATATTAGATCACGCCACCACTGCGACCTCTTGACAATATATATATATATATATAAATATATATAATATAATATATATAATATAAATATATATATATATAATGTATTATTACAAGGTTGGTGCAAGTTGGGCAGTGATTAGGGCATATACTTGCCCATGTCATCTCATTCACCTTTAAAATAAAACAAAAAACCTAAAATGGTTCAACCTTCATTAAGCCCGACCCTAAACATTTAGCCTGACCGAAAGTTGGGGTTAAAGGTAGGCCACATATCAAGCTTATACCGCCTTGCGCGAGAGTCCTACCGTCGTATGTCAGGGATCGTACCGCCGTGCTCAGATGGTCGTACCGTCCGTAATTCAGGGTCGTACCATCTTGCTCATAGACAGCACTGTTGATGTCCTACTCTCTGTATATCTGTGTAATTCCTTGATGTAGAAATATAAAGAAGAAAAATGTTGGGAACAATTTTCTTGAGTGTTGCTTGGAGGTTTTAGATATGAGTACAAAAATCCTACTGTAGTGAGCAGAAGGATGGAAGGAGATTCCTGCTTTTATTGTTATAGAGGAATGATATTGCTCGAACAAATCGAGGACACACACACACACACCACACCACAACTCACACACACACAAACGCACACACACACACACACACACCAACCTTTACCGTACCCATTTATACCAGCCTTGAGTAGGAGAAACAGCTGGGTTGGTTCTGGGTCGACTTACCGCGGCCCTGATTCGACTCATTAGCAGGGTCGACCCCGGGCTGGTCCTTCTGACTTTGCGGTCAGTAAACGCTAACCGCTAAATCCATGGGGGCATCTCGAATTCCCTGTCTGTATACACATGCTCCTCTTTGCTAACCTACAAGAGAGCGTTCTCTAACCGGCGGGATAAAGTTAAAGTTACGTATGTAGAAAGCAGAAGTGAAGATAGTGAACAGATCATCCCGATAGAGACCTTAGGGTAGTGGTATGTGTGTCTGCCATGTGCTTTCCCTGTATAAATGTGTGGGCAGGTAGAAGCTGATGCTGGCTTCCACTACTGGTGTTCTCGGTTGGAGAAACTGGTCGTTCACCTTGAAGGGGATGCAACATCTCTTGACCTATTGGTCACAGAGCCTGAGTTGCCTTGTTGCTTCCCCCCTACTGGAAGCGTTAGAGCATATGTCCTCTCTACATGTGTATCTGTCCACATGTGTGGTTGTGTGTGTGTGGTGTTTGTGTGTGTGTGTGTGTGTGTGTGTGGAGGTGTGTGTGTGTGTGTGTGTGTACTTTGAAGGACATGATTCAAGTACTTGTGTCTTCTATACATATGTCGTGCGCATCTCTTCAGAAGCAGCGGTGAAAGAGGTTGAAATCATCCATATATATATATATATATATATATATATATCATATATATATTATATATATATATAATATATATATATATGTATATATATAATATATTTATATATACTTAGAAAAGCAAATGGTTTGTTGTAACATTTATGGATCTGGAGAAGGCATAGATAGAGTTGATAGAGATGCTCTGTGGAAGGTATTAAAAATAAATGGTGTGGGGGGCAAGTTGTTATAGAAGCATGAAAAGTTTTTATCGAGGATGTAAGGCATGTGTACGTGGGTAGGAAGAGAGGAAGTGATTGGTTCTCCAGTGAATGTAGTTTTCGCGGCAGGGTGTGGATGTCTCCATGTTTGGTTTTATTGTTATGGATGGGGTTGTTAAGGAGGTGAAAGCAAGATTTTGGGAAAGAGGGGCAGTATGAGTCTGGTTGTGGATGAGAGAGCTAGGGAAGTGAGTCAGAGTTGTTCTTCGCTTAGGATACAGCGCTGTGGCTGATCCATGTTGAGAAACTGCAGAAGTCGGTGACTGAGTTTGGTAAAGTGTGTGGAAAGAAGAAAGTTAAGAGTAAATGTGAATAAGAGCAAGGTTATTAGGTACAGTAGGTTGAGGGTCCAAGTCAACTGGGAGGAAGTTTGAATGGAGAAAAATTGAGGAAGTAAAGTGTTTTAGATATCTGGGAAGTGGATCTGGCAGCGGATGGGAAACCATGGAAGCGGAAGTGATCATAGGGTGTGGGGAGGGGGCAAAATCCTGGAGCCTTGAAGAATGTGTGGAAGTCGAGAACATTTTCCTCGGAAAGCAAAAATGGGTAGTTGAAGGAATAGTGGTTCCAACAATGTTGCATGGTTGCGAGGCGTGGGCTTATGGATAGAGTTGTGCGCAGGTGATGGATGTGGAAATGAGATTTATTGAGGACAATGTTTGGTGTAGGTGGTTAGATCGAGGTAAGTAGCCCCAACTAAGGGTAAGAAGAAGATGTGTGGAATTAAAAAGAGCGTGGTTGAGAGAGCAGAAGAGGTTGTTTTGAAATGGTTTGGCACATGGAGAGAATGAGTGAGGAAAGATTGACCAAAAGGATATATGTTCCGGAGGTGGAGGAACGAGGATAAGAGGGAGACCAAATTGGAGGTGAAAGATGGAGTGAAAAAGATTTTGTGTGATCCGGGCCATGAACATGCAGGAGGGGAAGGAGGTGCCAAGGAATATAGTGATTTGGAGCGATTTGGATATACGGGGTTGAAGTGCGTCAGTGGATGAATCAGGGCAATGTGAAGCGTCTGGGTAAACCATGGGAAATCAGTTGTAGGTAGGTATATTTGCGTGTGTGGACGTAATATATACAGTGTATGAGGGGTGTTTGGGCCAATTCTTTCGTCTGTTTCCTTGCGCTACCTCGCAAACGCGGGAGACAGCGACAAAAAAAATATATATATATAATGTATATATATATAAATATATATATACTATAGAAAAGCACAATGGAATTGTATGTAGCATGTATGGATCTGGAGGAAGGGCATATGTTTAGAGTTGATATAGATGCTCTGTTGAAGGTATATAAAAAAAAATAAAAAATGGTGTGGGAGGCAAGTTGTTAGAAGCAGTGAAAAGTTTTTATCGAGGATTGTAAGGCATGTGTACGTGTAGAAGAGAGGACAAGTGATTGGTTCTCAGTGAATGTAGTTTCGGCAGGGTGTGAGATGTCTCCATGGTTGTTTAATTTGTTATGATGGGTTGTTAAGGAGGTGAATGAAGCGTTTTGGAAAGAGGGCAAGTATGAAGTCTGTTGAGGATGAGAGAGCTTGGGAATAAGTGATGTCAGTTGTTCTACGCTGATGATACAGCGCAGGTTGGCTGAATTCATGTGTTAGAAACTGCAGAATCTGGTGACTGAGTTTGGTAAAGTGTGTGAAAGAAGAAAGTTAAGAGTAAATTTTGAATAAGACAAGTTTATACGGACAGTAGGTGTTGAGGGTCAAGTCCCAATGAGGAGGTAAGTATTGAATGGAGAAAAAATGAAGGAAGTAAAGTGTTTTAGATATCTGGGAGTGGATCTGGCAGCGGAATGAACCATGAAGCGGAAGTGGCTCAAAGAGGTGGTGGAGGGGGCGAAAATCTGGGACCTTGAAGAATGTGTTGGAGTCGAGAACATTAACTCGAAAGCAAAATGGTATGTTTTGAAGGAATATTGGTTCGAACAATGTTGTTGGTTTCGAGGCGAGGGGCTATGGATAGAGTTGTGCGCAGGCGATGGATGTGCAGGAAATTATATTTTTGAGACAAAGTGTTGGTGTGAGGTGGTTTGATCGAGTAAGTACCGTAAGGGTAAGAGAGATGTGTGGAAATAAAAAGAGCGAGTTGATAGAGCAGAAGAGGGTGTTTTGAAATGGTTTGGGCACATGGAGAGAATGAGTGAGGAAAGATTGACCAAAAGGATATATGAGGTTCGGAGGTGGAGGAACGAGGAGACGAGGAGACCAAATTAGGAGGTGGAAAGATGGAGTGAAAAAGATTTTGTGTGAACGGGGCCTGAACAAGCAGAGGTGAGAGGAGCCAAGAATAGAGTGAATTGGAGCGATGTGGTATACCGGGTTGTAGGCTGTCATTGGATAGAAACAGGGCATGTGAAGCGTTCGGGGTAAACCTAGAAAGCTGAGTAGGAATGAATATTTGCGTGGTGTGGACGTATGTATAAACATGTTGTATGGGGGGTGGGGTTGGGCAGTTCTTTCGTACTTATACCTTGCGCTAAACCTCGCAAACGCGGAGACAGCGACAAAAAAAATATATATATATATATATTTTTTTTGTCGCTGTCCCCGCGTTTGCAGAGGTAGCGCCAGGAAACGACGAAAAAATGGGACCAACCCACCCCCATACACATGTAGATACATAAAGTCCACACACGCAAATAATACATACCAACACAGCTTTCCATGTTTACCCAGACGCCTCACAAGCCCTGATTCAATCCCCACTGACAGCACGACAACCCCGTAATACCACATCGAACCAATACACTCTATACCTTGCCCCCTTCACCTCCTGCATGTTCAGGCCCCTATCCACAAATCTTTTTCACTCCATCTTTCCACCTCCAATTTGGTCCTCCCACTTCTCCTCCGCCCCTCCACCTCCGACACATATATCCGCTTGGTCAATCTTCCTCACTCATTCTCTCCATGTGCCAACCCATTTCAAACACCCTCTTCTGCCACTCACAACCACGCTTCTTTTTATTTCACCATCTCTATTCCCTTACGTTACTTACTCGATCAAACCACCATCACACAACACATGTCCTCAAACATCTTATTCAGCACATCCACCCTCCTCGCACAACCTATCCATAGCCCACGCCTCGCAACCATACAACATTGTTGGAACCACTATCTTCAAACATACCTATTTTTGCTTTCCGAGATAATGTTCTCGACTCCACACATCTTCAAGGCTCCCAGATTTTTCGCCCCCTCCCCCAACCTATGATCCTCTTCCGCTTTCCATGGTTCCATCCGCTGCCAGATCACTCCCAGATATCTAAAACACTTTACGTCCTCCAATTTTTTCTCCATTCAACTTACCTCCATTGACTTGACCCTCAACCCTACTGTACCTAATAAACGTGCACTTATTCAAGCATTTACTCTGTAACTTTCCTTCTTTCACACACTTTACCAAAACAGTCTCCACTTCTGCAGTTTCTCACAAGAGATCAGCCACCACGCTGAATCATCAGCGAACAACAACTGACTCACTTTCCCAAGCTCTCTCATCTCCAACAGGCTTCCATACTTGCCCTCTTTCCAAAACTCTGCATCACCTCCCTAACAACCCCATCTATAAACAAATTAAACAACCATGGAGACATCACACACCCCGCCGCAAACTCTTACATTCACTGAGAAACAATCACTTTCCTCTCTTCCTACACGTACTACATGCCTTACATCCTCGATAAAAACTTTTCACTGCTTCTAACAACTTCTCCCACCACCATATATTCTTAATAACCTTCCACAGAGCACTCTACAACTCTATCATAAGCCTTCTCCAGGATCCAGTAAACTGCTTCATACAAATCCATTTGACTTTTCTAAGTATTTCCAAAACATACATTCTTCAAAGCAAAACACTTATCCACACATCCCTACCACTTCTGAAACCAAACTGCCACTTCCCCCCACAATCTGATGCTCTGTACATGCCTTCCCCTCTCAACAATACCTTCCCATATAATTTACATGGAATACTCCAACAAACTATACCTCTGTAATTTGGACACTCACTCTTATCCCCTTTGCTTTGTACAATGGCACGATGCACGCATATCCGCCATCCTGCATGGGCACCTCACCATGATCATACATACAATTAAATAGCCTTACCAAATATATATATATCTATATTAATATATTTATATATATAATATATATATATTATATAAAATAAATATAATAAGTATAATATATAATTATAAAAAATAAAAAATATATATAAACTTTAGAAAAGCAATGTATTTGTATGAGCATTTAAGGATCGAGAAGGCCATATGAATAGAGTTTGATAGAGGATTGCTCTGTGGAAGGTATTAAAAATATATGGTGTTGGAGGCAGTATGTTAGAAGCATTGAAAAAGTTATTATCGAGGATGTAAGGCATGTGGTACGTGTAGAAAGAGGAAAGTGATTGGTTCCTCATGAATGTAGGTTTGCGCAGGGGTGTGTGAATGTCTCCATGGTTGTTTAATTTGTATTATGGATGGTGTTGACCTTCTTGATCTCATCAATAGAAAAAAGTACCTGAGGTGCCAGACATAATACCTGTAATATGCTTCTCTCTCAATTTCCTTTATACATATATAACAACTACATAATAAAACATTCCAGTGGATTCAGTCAACCATGAGCGAAACTGCAGAAGCTGGTTGACATGATATTAGGAAACTAGAGAGTCATAATAACGACTCGTAACCATATATCAAAATACTCCCTTAAAAAAAGTAACAGAATTTTAGATATTTACAAATACAAAAGGGAGAGAAAGTTATAGAATGGAGACAAATATGGAGTAAGTAAACGAGTTTTAATAGAAAACTGGTAGTGGATCTGGCACGAATGAACCAATGGAAGCGGAATTGGATCCAAAGGGTGGGGAGGGTCGAAAAACCAGGATCCATTAAAAATTGTGGAAGTCGAGAACAAGAACTCGGCAAGCAAAAAAGGTTATGTTTGAAGGAATAGTGTTTCCAACAATGATGACATTTTTCGAGTCTGGTCTAGGAATAGTATGTTCGCAGGAAATGATGGATGTGCTGGAAATGAGATGTTTTGAGGACCAATGTTGTGGTGTGAGGTGGTGATCGAGTAAGAAACGTAAGTTTAAGAGAGATGTGTGGAAATAAAAAGAGCGTGGTTGAGAGAGCAGAAGAGGGTAGTTTTTGAATGGTTTGGGCAACATGGAGAGATGAGTGAGGAAAGATAGAACCAAAAGGATATATGTGTCGGAGGTTGAGGGAACGAGCAGAAGAGGAACCAAATTGAGGTGGAAAGATGGAGTGAAAAAGATTTTGTGTGATCGGGGGCCTAACATGACAGGGAGGGTTGAGAGGAGGGCAAGGAATAGATGAATTGGACGATGTTGTTATACCGGGTTGAATTGCTGTCAGTGGATAGAATCAGGGCATGTGAAGCTCTGGGGTAAACCATGGAAAGCTGTGTAGGTATGTATATTTGCGTGTGGTGGACGTATTATATACAGTGTATGGGGTGGGTTGGGCCATTTCTTTCGTCTGTTTTTCCTTGCGCATACCTCGCAAACGCGGGAGACAGCGACAAAAAAAAAAATATATATATATAATATTTTTTTTGTCGCGTCTCCCGCGTTTTTGCGAGTAGCGCAAGGAAACAACGAAGAAATGGCCCACCACTCATAACACATACATATATACATGAACATCCGTACCCGCCCATATACAATCAACGTATCGTAACATATACATACACAGACACATACAAAAATACACGTTTATGTAATTCATACTTACTGCCTTCATCCATTTGCGTCCGCTATTCCGGTACACGGTGAATATCCTCCTCCTCCTCCTCCTCCTACTCCACCCCCCCGCCCCTCGAGGTATCGCAAGGAAAAGACAGAAAAAAAGGCCACATTCGTTCACCACCCAGTCTCTAGCGTCATGTATATGCCCGAAACCACAGCTCCCTTTCCACATCCAGGGCCCACGGACCTTTCCATGATTTACCTCCCCAGACACTTTACAGCCTACCTGGTTCAGTCCATTGACAGCACGTCGACCCCGGTATGCCACATCTTTCCAATTCACTGTTTCCTGCAACGCCTCTCACCCTCCTGATTCCCAGGGCCCCGTCGTTTCAAATAGGTTTTTCACACGCCAATGTGGTCTCCCGCTTCTTGTTCCTTTCACTTCAGACATGCATCCACTTTGACAATCTTCCTCACTCATTTCCTCTTATCCAAACCATTTCAACACATCCCTCTGCTCTCTCAACCACGCTCTTTTTTATTTACACGCATCTTTCCTACCCTTTCATTACTTAGCAACGATCAAACCACCTCACACGCAACACATTTCCTCAAACATTGCATTTCCAACACATCCACCTCTCCTCCACAGCACAACCCTATCTATAGCCCATGCTCACAACAAATAACATTGTTGGAACCACTATTTTCTTCAAACAAACCCATTTTTGCTCTCCAAGAAACGTTTTCCGCCTTCCACACATCATGAACGTCTCCCAGAACTTCGCCCCCTTCCCCACCCGTGACTCACTTCCGCTTCTATGGTTGCATCCGTGCTAAGTCACTTCTGATATCTAAAACACTTTACTTCCTCCAGTTTTTCTCCAATCAAACTTACCTCCCAGTTAACCTGTCCCTCATCTCGACTGAACTTTAATAACTGTCTCTATCACATTTACTCTCAACTTTCTCCTTTCAACAAAAACACTTTTGTGTGTG
>NC_092269.1:13844260-13855233 GCF_036320965.1 Panulirus ornatus
ATGATAGTGTGGCAGATATAGGGTGTTTTGGTCAAGGTGGTTTCCAAAGTGCGAGGTTAGGGAAAAATGACTTGGAAAAAGAGAAGAGGTTAGTAAAAGCTTTTGCGGAAGATGAAAGCCGGGAAATGGCAGCAGGTTTTGTATTGTATTGCAGTGGAATTTATTCTTAAAATTACGAAGGGGGAGTCTCGTATTGGTTGATGGTTGGTTTAAGGTTATTTAATGTATGTATGGGACTCATGGTGAGGGCCTGAGGATTGGCGGAATGCGTGCATTAGTGCCATTGTACAAAGGCAAAGGGGCGTAAGAGTGAGTGCCTCAAATTACAGAGGTATAGTTTGTTGATATCCTGGCAAATTATATGGGAGGGTATTGATTGAGGGGTGAGGCATGTTACAGAGCATCAGATTGGGGAAGTGCAGTGTGGTTTCAGAAGTGGTAGAGGATGTGTGGATCAGGGTGTTTGCTTTGGAAGAATTTATATTATACATATATATATATATATATATATATTATATATATATTTATTATATATATACACACCTCCCGGGATAGGGTGGAGAAGAATTACTTCCCACGTATCCATGCGTGTGTAGAAGGCGACTAAAAGGGAAGGGGAGCGGGGGGGGCTGGAAATCCTCCTTAAATTTGATCTTTAATATAGATCAAATAAAAAGAAAAATCTGAATAAAACTATTTCTAATCATCAGTGCTGGTATTTTTAAAAGAATAATATAATATGGACAATAATATTCTCCAAATACTTACCCACATTTCTAATAAGGACAGCCGACTTTATTTTCATCTTTACCTTTTGTGCATATTTCTGGGCCTTCACTCTTGTTCCAGTTTCAAACAGGCATCAAAAAAAGGCTAAAAAAAGGAAAGCAGTCTAAATAAAATCCATCAACAAAACCTGAAGCTTATACATAGATAACATATACACATATCAGTACAGTAATGGGATCTCCCTTATCTATGCTGTAACACATGTTCATACTTCAATTACTTTTAATTATCTTTGGAGCCTCAATCTTAGTTCCAGTTTTTCAAACAGACATCAAACAAAAGGCTGGAAAATGCAGGTCAGTATATAATTAAACTGTAACATGCATATGTTAATGAGTACAGCTATTATTCCATAATTAGCCATAATCATAATCATAGCTCATACACAAATACACTTACTTTTCCTTGTCCCAGGATAGTGTCATCTTATGGAGGCTCCTGTAGACCACAGAGTAACTGGCCATGTCCATCAGACAAGGCCCATAATAAGAAGTGAGGTGGATGCTGTGAGCTTATGTGAGGTGTCTGCATAACAGTTAAGGGGTCATGTGTCCACTTGTCATCGGAAAGGAAGTCACATCTTGGCCATGATGGTCCAATGATATACTAAAAGTGTGTTTGGCAGTGTTGTAGAGATGAATGGCTCCAGGACAGCTAACAGAAAGTGTCACCTGTAAATGGCTGGGGGGTAATTTTAGGTGGGTGTATACTTGGTGGGGGTAGAATATATGAGTGGGGCTGGGAAGTAGTTGTTTCATGCTTGCAAAGGTCCTATTTTTTAATTAGTTATTGTACTGTACAGGGAAGTTTTGCAAACATAGGACCCCATCTCTTGAACCACCTCTACTATCATAAAACTTTTTAAAGTTTTGGGTATCTGCTGTCCATATCTACTTACTTTTTCATTGAGGTTTATTCCAATTTATCCGTCCAGTCTTATTCTTACAAAACCACTTCTTTACATCCTTTCTAACATAGTTTAATTTCATGTTGCAACCTCCATGTGTCCTCTTATCACTTGAATCTTTTGAGAAATGTTCACTTTTTTATCATAAACCAATTTAAAAATTTTGTAAGATGTTATTTGGTCACCCTCACTCTTCTCTCTTCCATGGTGGGCTAAAAAATTCAAGGCCTCTAGCCTTTCCCTGTAACTCTTGCTCTCTAATTCTGATACCATCTTTGTTGCCCTACCTCGGACCTTCTCTTTTAGGTCTTTATACTTCTTCAAGTATGGTAAACGACCAGAGATGATATTCCAGTTTCGGGGCATTTATGTGTATTAGAAACATCTTGCTGGAATATTTCCTTATCTATGTGCACTAATGTTATTCTAATATTTGCCAACATATAGTTTCTTAACATTCTCCTAATGTGTACTCTCTCATAAAACAGTTTCCATGTAGTTATTTTCCTGCTTGGGAATTTCTTATTAGGCTTTCTTTGACTGTGACCATCCTCATTATTTCACACTTTCTTGGGTTAAATTTCAAAAAAACCTAGCTCGACACCAACTTTGAAGATTGTTTGCATCCCTTGTAGTTTGATGCAATTATCCTTGCTTTTCATTTCCTTTGTGACTTCTGCATTTATCGGCAAATGTAACTTTTAATTAAAGCTTGTTTGTTGGGGGAAAGGGGATCTGCAAGTAGAGATTGTAAATGTGGGGACACGAGGGATAAGCATTTTTCTTTCTACTTGTGGTTAATGGTTCAGTTAATGGTGTGGTTTGGGTCGGATAGATTTGGATGTAGCAGGGAAAAAAGATTAGGCATATTGTGTTGAAAGATTGTACTGAAAGTATTTTTGTTTTATTGTATTGGGTGTTGACGCTCTGTGGAGCTAGGTAGCTTGTAATTCGTTCAGGGTCATATTTTATTGGTTTGCAGTGTTGAATGTGTGTGATGATAAAGTGGCAGATATAGAGTGTTTTGGTTGAGGTGGTGTGCCAGTGAGAGGGTCAGGAGAATGGTTTTGGTAAACAGGGAGGAGAGTTAGTGAAAAGCTTTACAGAAGATGAAAGCCAGCAAGGCAGCGGGTTTGGATGGTACTGCAGTGGAATTTACTAAAAAAGGGGAGTGTGACTGTGTTCTGTTGATTGGTTGGGAGGATATTCAATGTAAGTATGAATTCATGGAAGTGGAAAAAAAGTCTTAAGGTGGGGGAGGGGGCCAAAGGTTCTGGGAGCAATGAAGAGTTTTGTAGAAATGAGAGAACATTTTATATTGATGACAAAAAAGCCAATAAATGGGTAGGTTTGAAGGAATAGTAGTGATGTGGTTTACTAGGGTCAATGTGCTTCAATGGATAAACCAGGCATGTGAAATGTTTGGGGTAAAACCATGGAAAGGTCTGTGAGGCCTGGAATGTTGTAGATAGGGAGTTGTGGTTTCAGTGAATACACATGACAGTAGAGGATGAATGTCAATGAATGTGGCATTTTGTCTTGGTTTTCCTGGTGCTACCTCACGATGCATGGGGGTGGTGATGCAATTTCCTGTGGGGCGGAATGGCGCTCAGGAATGGATGAAGGCAGGGGAGCATGAATATGTACATGGGTGTATATGTGTATGAGCCTGTATATGAACATGGCTGCGTATGTGTATGTATATCCATGTATGCATGGATATACATGGATATTATATATATCCATGTATACATGAAAGAGGGGCTAAGTATGAAGACTGTTGGGGATGAGAGAGCTTTGGAAGTGAGTCCAGGTGTTGTTCGATGATGATTACAGCGGGGGCTGGTGGCTGATCATGTGGAAACCCGGCAGAAGATGGTTGACCTGAGTTTGGTAAAGTGTTTGTGAAAGAAGAAATTAAGAGTATAATGTGAATAAGAGCAAGGTTATTAGGTACAGTAGGGTTGAGGGTTCAAGTCAATTGGAGGTGGTTTGAATGGAGGGAAAAACTGAGGAAGTTTAAAGTGCTTTTAGATATCTGGGAGTGGATTGGCAGCGGATGGAAACCATGGGAAGCGGAAGTGGATCATAGTGTGGGGGAGGGGGCGAAAATCATGGAGCCTTGAAGAATGTGTGTGTGGAAGGCGAGAACATTATCTCGGAAAGCCAAAAAATGGGTTATTGTTTGTGGAATAGTGGTTCCTAACAATGTTGTATGGTTGGACGAAGAGAGGGCTATGGATAGTGTTGTGCGCAGGAGGATGGATGTGCTGGAAATGAGATGTTTGAGGCCAATGTGTGGTGTGAGGTGTTTTGATCGAGTAAAAGAAAGTAAGTAAGAGAGGATGTGGAAATAGAAAGGAGTGTGGTTGAGAAAGCAGAAGAGGGTGTTTTGAAATGGTGTGGGCACATGGGAGAGAATTGAGTGAGGAAAGATTGACCAAGAGGATTATGTGTCGGAGGTGGAGGGAACGAGAAGTGGGAGACAAATTGGAGGTGGAAGATGGAGTGAAAAAGATTTTGTGTGATTGGGGCCTGTAACATGCAGGAGGGTGAAAGGAGGGCAAGGAATAGAGGATTGGATTGATGTGGTTACGAGGGTTGGACGTGCTGTCAGTGGATTGAATCAGGGCATGTGAAGCGTCTGGGGTAAACCATGGAATGCTAGTGTAGGTATGTTATATTTGCGTGTTGTGGACGTATGTATTTACATGTTTATGGGGGTGGGTTGGGCCTTTCTGTTCGTCTTGTTTCCTTGCAGCTACCTCGCAAAAAAGCGCGGGGAGACTGCGACAAAGAAAAAAAAAAAGTATCTTTCTTTTTAAACTAATCAACATTTCCGCGTTAGCGGATAGGTTAGCGTTTAAAAACAGAGGCTGGGCCTTTTTTTAATTTTCCAGGAAGAAGGAAGGGATATTTATTATATATAGATATATTATTATTTTATATTTATAGATATATATATATCTTAATATATATTTATTATATATATATATTTATTTATATTTATTATACTTTGTCGCTGTCTCCTGCGTT
Source organism: Panulirus ornatus (assembly GCF_036320965.1). Taxonomy (NCBI): domain Eukaryota; kingdom Metazoa; phylum Arthropoda; class Malacostraca; order Decapoda; family Palinuridae; genus Panulirus; species Panulirus ornatus. The sequence continues at coordinate 13,848,993 of NC_092269.1, forward strand.
TGCGAGGGTAGCGCCAAGAAACCGACGGAAAGAAATGGCCCACCCCCCCCATTACACATGTAATACATAGTCCTCACACGCAAATATACATACCTACACAGCTTTCCCATGGTGTACCCAGACGCTCACATGCCTTGATTCATCCACTGACAGCACGTCAACCCCGAGTATACCACATCGCTCATTCACTTATTCCTTGCCCTCCTTTCACCTCCTGCATGTTCAGGCCCCGATCACACAAAATCTTTTTCACTCCATCTTTCCACCTATATAGTAGATTTGGTCTCCTCTTCTCCTTGTTCCCTCCACCTCCGACACATATATCCTCTTTGGTACAATCTTTTTTTCCTCACTCATCCTCTCCCATGTTGCCCAAAACCACTTCAAAACACCCTCTTCTGCTCTCTCAACACGCTCTTTTAATTTCAACACATCTCTTCTTACACTTACGTTACTCACTCGATCAAACACTCCACCACCACACATTGTCCTCAACATCGCATTTCAGCACGATATCTAAACACTTCACTTCCTCCAGTTTTTCTCAATTCAAAATCACCTCCCAATTGACTTGACCCTCAACCCTACTGTAACTAATAACCTTGCTCTGATTTCACATTTACTCTTAACTTTCTTCTTTCCACTCTTTACCCAAAACTCAGTCACCAGCTTCTGCAGTTTTCACATGATCAGCCACCAGCGATGTATCATCAAGCGAACAACAACTGACTCACGTCCCAAGCTCTCTCATCCCCAACAGCACTTCATACTTCGCCCCTCTTTCCAAAACTCTTGCATTTACTCCCTAACAACCCCTCCATAAACAAATTAAACAACCATGGAGACATCACCCACCCCTGCCGCAAAACCTACATTCACTGAGACCAATCACTTTCCTCTCTTCCTACACGTACACATGCCTTACATCCTCGATAAAAAATGTTTTCACTGCTCTACAACTTGCCTCCCACACCATATATTCTTAATACCATTCCCACAGAGCATCTCTATCAACTCTATCATATGTCTATCTCAGATCCATTAAATGACTACATTACAAATCCATTTGCTTTTCTAAGTTATTTTCACATACATTCTTCAAAAGCAAACACCTGATCCACACATCCTCTACCACTTCTGAAACCCACATGCTCTTCCCCAATCTGATGCTCTGTTCATGCCTTCACCCTCTCAATCAATACCTCTCCCATACTATTATATATATATACATGTACGTGTAGGAAGAGAGAAAATGATTGATTCTCAGTGAAGTAGGTTGAGGCAGGGGCTGTGTGAATGTCTCCATGGTTGTTTATTTGTTTATGGATGGGCGTTGTTAGGGAGGTAAATGTAAGAGTTTTGGAAAGAGGGGAAAGTATGAAGTCTGTTGGGGATGAGAGAGCTTGGGAAGTGAGTAGTTGTTGTTCACTGATGATACAGCGCTGATGGCTGATTATGTGAGAAACTGCAGAAGCTGGTGACTGAGTTTGGTAAGTGTGTGGAAGAAGAAAGTTAAGAGTAAATGTGAATAAGGCAAGGTTATTAGGTACAGTAGGGTTGAGGTCAAGTCAATTGGGAGGTGAGTTTGAATGGAGAAAAACTGGAGGAAGTGAAGTGTTTTAGATATTGGGAGTGGATCTGGCAGCGGATGGAACCATGGTGCGGAAGTGGATTTCCTTAGGGTGGGGGAGGGGCGAAAATCTTGGGAGGCCTTGAAGAATGTGTTGAAGTCGAGAACATTATCTCGGAAAGCAAAAATGGGTATGTTTGAAGGAATAGTGGTTCCAACAATGTTGTATGGTTGCGAGGCGTGGGTATGGATAGAGTTGTGGCGCAGGAGGATGGATGTGCTGGAAATGAGATGTTTGAGGGACAATGGTTGGTGTGGGTGGTATGATCGAGTGAGTTACGTAAGGGTAAGAGAGATGTGTGGAAATAAAAAGAGCGTGGGTTGAGAGAGCAGAAGAGGGTGTTTTGAAGTGGTTTGGGCCCATGGAGAGGATGAGTGAGGAAAGATTGACCAAGAGGATATATGTGTCGGAGGTGTGAGGGAACATAGGAGAAGAGGAGACCAAATTGGGGTGGAAAGGATGGAGTGATAAAGATTTTGTGCTGATCGGGGCCTGAACATCTGCAGGGCGGGCTGAGAGGAGGGCAAGGGAATAGAGTGAATTGGGAGCGATCGTGGTATCCGGGGTTGACGTGCTGTCACTCCCGTGGATTTGAATCAAAGGCATGTGGACGGCATCTTGGCGGACTAAGCGCCATGGAAAGAGCTGTGTAGGTTTGTCATATGTTGCGTGTGTGGTAGTATGATATCTACATGTGTATGGGGCGGAGGGTTCGGGCCCTTTCCTATCTCGTCTGCTGTCCTTACGCTACCTCGCAAACGCGGCGGCACGACACGCGGAACTCAAGTATAATATTAAAAACAAATTAATTATATTTTTATTCTTTTATTAGTACTTTAGTCGCTCGCTCTTCCCTCGCTCTCCATGTTTCGTTTTGCGTGGGCTAGCGCAGACAAAACAGACGAAAGAAATAGCCCAACATTCCCCCATACACTCATGTATATACATACGTCACCCCCCCCTCCACACACGACAAACCTTTAAATACTATACACAGGCCCTTCTATATGGCTTTTACCCCATGCACCGCTTCAATCATGCTCTATGCTTCACATCCACCGACTCAGCACGTCAAAGCACGGCTCATTACACCATCGCCTCCTAATTCACTCTTCATCCCTTGCCCTCTTGTCACCTCCTCCTGCCATGTTCAAGCCCCGAGATCACACAAAATCTTTTCTTCTCACTCCGCACTCTTTCCACTCCTCCTCATTTGGTCTCCTCTCTCTCCCTAGTTCCCTCCAACCGCCGACACATATATATCCTCTTGGTCTAATCTTTCCTCATACTCATCCTCTCCATGTGCCCATCACCACTTCACAACACCTCTTTAGCTCTCTTCCTCAACACACACGCCTCTGTTTTATTTCCACACATCTCTCTTACCTACGTTACTCTCCTGGATCCAATCACCCCTCACACCACACAACTTTGTCTCAAAACATCTCATGTCAAGCACATTCCAATCCTCATGGCGCAAAACTCATCCGTATTCCACTAGCCCCCCGCCTCGCAACCATTATAACATTGTTGGAACCATATTCCTTCAAACACATACCCATTTTTGCTTTCTAGATAATGTTCTCGACTTACACAATTCGTTCAAGGCCCCCAGGATTTTCGCACCCTCCCCCTCCTCACACCCCGTGATCCACTGTCGTTCCATGGTTCCAGCCACTGCAGATCCACTCCAGATATCTAAAACCACTTCACTCTCCTCCAGTTTTTCTCATTCAAACGTCACTCCCCATTGACTGACCCTCACCCTACTGTACCTAATAACCTTGCTTTCCTTGTATTCCACTTTTACTCCTTAACTCCCTTCTTCTTCCTCACCACTTTCCAAACTCAGTCACCAGGATTCTGCGTTCTCTCACATGAATCATGCCACCAGCGCCTGTATTTCACAGCGAACAATCAACCTGACTCATTCCCAAAGCTCTATCATCCCAACAGCTCCATACTTGCCCCTTCCTTTCCAAAACTCTTGCATTTACCTCCCTACAACCCCATACATAAACAAATTAAACAACCATGGATGAACATCTAGACATACAGAGGTTTATAAGCTTTGTTGATATTCCTGGTAAATTATATGGGAGGGTATGATTGAGAGGGTGAAGGCATGTACAAGAGCATCGACTGGGGAAGGAAGCAGTTGTGGTTTCAGAAGTGGAGACCGATGTGTGGATCGACAGGTGTTTGCTTTGAAGACGGTTATGTGAGGAAATACTTAGAATAAGCAATCGGGAATTTGTATGTAGCTTTTATGGATCCTGGAGAAGGCATATGATAGAGTTGATAGAGATGCTCTGTGGAAGGTATTTAAGAAATAGATGGTGTGCGGAGGAAAGTCTGTTAGAAAGCAAGTATGAAAAGTTAACTTATATCGAGAAGATTGTATGGCATGTGTGTACGTGTAAGGAAGAGAGGAATGTGATTGGTTCTCAGTGATGTGCTTTGCGGCAGGGGTTGTGTGCTCTATATATATATATATTATCTTTTTGATATTTCTATATATATATTTATATTTTTTTTTTTTTGTATATGATTGGTTGGGTCTTTCTTCATCTGTCTTCTTGGCGCATACCGTGCTAAGCAGGAGAACAACGCCAATTCAAGTATGATTATAATAATAATTTGTAAATACTTGTAATAAAAATACATAATAATACTCAAAACAACGTAAATAAGATAAACGTACCCCTAAACCTAAGATATAATATAAATATAAATGGGATGGACAAAAAACTGATAGGACAGAGAGTCAGCTTTTTTAAAAACAAGTTAATCGGAGGTTTGTTTTAATACTTACCTCAAATATCCAATCGGATTTCTTCTATGATTTTATTGAAAAATAGTGCCGAGTTCTTCCCACTGGCTAGATGAAGCATGTGCTGATAAATCCTCAGACACCAGTATCTAATGATTGGCGAAAGGCGAAAAAAATCTAGAAAAGGTATTATGTAAGGCTGATAATACGATATTATTCATTATAACTCCACTAGCATAAAGGGCAAGTTGTAAATTTCTTTGCCAATGTATTAATGGGATAACTGAAGGTGTATTAGCTCCCACTTCTAGAGATATAAGAATCGTTTGCAATATGAAATATTTGTCTTAATTTCAGTTTGAGCGATGAATACTAGAAATTTAGTTCCATCACTTAATTCTCTTCAGCACACCGTATTATACTTTTCTGCTGTAAAATACATATACTTTACAAAGTAACTGTTTAGTCTGTGAGCTCGATCACTGAACATGAGTGGAAAAACACTCCAAACTAATGCATATATCCTAGACGTATTCATCTACATGAAAATGTTTGGTTGTCCAGGCGCCTTAGGGACAGTCTTTATAAGATACATTTGTGGTAGAGGAAAATCATAATCCAAATCATTTCCGCATTAAATTCATTATCTGCAAAGACAAATTCCAAAGGATGGGCTGGAAAAATAAACTATGGCGTTTCTTAAAGTGTCCTGTCTCATGTATTATCCAACAGTTTTCTAATCGCATTTTCCTTCAGCATTCAGCTTTCTTTTCTGATATCATTCACTGGGTTGCTTTATCCCGTATCTCTCAATAGACCTGTTCACTCAGTATGTTTCAGGCATCAACCAAGTTTAACTGACCTTCACCTATGTCATTTAAAGTGATCAATGTCAAAAAGATGTCAAAAATCTTAAACTGACTTTCTTTATGGTCCCCCCCTACTTAAACTCACCCCTCAGTTTCTGGCCTCTTAATTGTCCATCAGTTAAAAGTTGAGCACTGTGTAAGGAGTGATTTATTTGCATATGCCTTCTGCTGGCTATTTCAAGCTTTACTGTAAATTGAATCAACAAAACAGTGAATCATAGCTGTCCATGTACATCTTGTATGTTAATTCTTGTATTTACAGGACATTAATTCCTGAATCCTACACCCATTACTAGATATTAGGAGCAGATCCCTTGACAATCTTACAGATATTCCAATTTTACATTACTCAAAATTTCAAACAATCTACTAATAACAAGCAAAAACTCCTGATCAAACTAAAATATAATTAACCTTTGAGGAATTAGGTTCAAACAGCCCAAAAACTGACCATTCCTCAATGTGCCCACCCATACCTATGTCCTACAGAACAGTGGGTTGGTTGGATTTCAATACCAATTTCTGGTACAGCCTTTGCATATGATAGCAATTCAGGAGGTGGCTGTATACTGTTTTAACTTTATAGCAAATTTTTGAGATGATATACATCAGCACCAGCACAAAAAAAAGATTAGGTTTCCATTAGTTCTGCTTGCAAAAGGAGTTAAACGTCACCAAATCAACTCAGAATAGATACATGTTGAGTAATCCAATATCCAAAATGGCCTGGGACCGAATAGAAGTGAATTGGAATGATGTAATATACTGGGAATGATGTTTTGTCAATGGACTGAACCCAAGGCCAAGTGAAAACATTGGGTAAAACCATGGAAAGGTCCTGTGAGGCCTGGATGTGGATAGGAGCTGTGATTTCAGTACATTACACATGACAGTAAGAGATCCTGAGAGTGAAACGAATGTAGTTTTCTTTTGTCTGTTTTCCTGGTGCTACCTCGCTGAAGCAGGGG
>NC_092269.1:13855333-13876463 GCF_036320965.1 Panulirus ornatus
GTGTTGTATGACAGCCTTCATCACAAAAGTAATGTATGACACAGCCTTCATCAGGAGGATATATGACAGAGCCTTCCTCAGGAGTGTGATGTATGACACGGCCTTAATTAGGAGAGTAATGTATGACAGACTTCATCACAAGAGAAATATATGACACAGTCTTCATCAGGAAAGTGATGTTTGACACAGCCCTCATCAGGTGATTGATGTATGACAGCCTTCATCGGGAGTGTGATATATGACACAGCTTTCATAAGGAGAGTGATATATGACACAGCATTCATCAGTACGGTGATGTATGACACAGCCCTCGTCAGGAGAGTGAAATATGACACAGCCTTCATCAGCAGTGGAATTTATGACACAGCCTTAATCAGGAAAATGATGTATGACACTCTTCGTCAGGAGTATGAAGTATGACACAGCCTTCATCAGGAGAGTGATGTATGACAAAGCCTTCATCATGAGTGTGATGTATGACAGAGCCTTCATCACGAGAGTGATGTATGACACAGACTTCATCACGTGAGTGATGTATTAGAGACTTCATCAAAAGAGTGATGCATGACACAACCTTCATCAAGAGAGTGATGTGTGACAGGCTTCATCACAAGAGTGAAATATGACATAGCCTTCATCACAATAGCATTGTATGATACAACCTTCTTCATGAAAGTGATTTATGACACAGCCTTCATCATGAGAGCGATGTATGACACAACCTTCTTCAAGAGAGTGATGTGTGACAGACGTCATCAAAAGAGTGACGTATGACACAGCCTTCATCACAAGAGTAATGTTTGACACAGCCTTCATGATAAGAGTGATGTTTAACACAGCGTTCATTAGGAAAGCGATGTATGACACAGCCTCCATCAGGAGTGTAATTTATGATACAGCCTTCATCAGGAGAGGGATGTATGACACAGCCTTCATCAGGATAGTGATGTATGAAACAGACTTTATCAGGAGAGTGAGGTATGACACAGACTTTATCAGCGTGTGATATATGACACAGACTTCATCAGGAGAGTGATTTAAGTCACAGACTCTATCAGGATAGTGATGTACGACACATATTTCATCAGGAGCGATGTATGACACATATTTCATCAGGAGTGATGTATGACATAGCCTTCTTCAGGAGATTGATATATGACACAGACGTCATCACGAGAGTGACGTATGACACAGCCTTCATCAACATAGTAATGTATGACAGCTTTTAGCAGGAGAGTGATGTATGTCAGACTTCACCACGAGAGTGACGTATGACACAGCCTTCATCAGGTGAGAGATGTATGACAGAGCCTTCATCAGGAGAGTGATGCGTGTCACAGCCATCATCAGAAGTATGATGTATGACACAGCCTTCATAAGGAGAGTGATATATGACACAGCCTTCATTAGGAGTATGATGTATGACATAGCTTTCATCAGGTGACAGATGTATGATACAGCCCTCATTAGGAGAGTGATGTATGACGTAGACTTCATAAGGAGAGAGATGCATGACACAGACTTTATCAGAAGTGATGTATAACAGCGTTCATCAGGAGAGAGATGTATGACACAGACGTTATCAGGAGAGTGATGTATGACTCACCCTTCATCAGGAGAGTGATGTACGACACACACCTCATCAGGAGTGATGTATGACAGACTTCATCACTAAAGTAATGTGTGACGGACTTCATCACAAGAATGTTATACGACAGACTTTATCACAAAAGTAATGTATGACACAGTCCTTCATCAGGATAGTGATATATGACACAGACTTCATCAGGAAAGTGATGTATGACACAGACTTCATCAGATGTGTGATGTATGACAGAGACTTCATCAGGAGAGTGATGTATGTCACAGACTCTATCAGGAGTGATGTATGACACATTTCATCAGGAGTGATGTATGGAATAGCCTTCTTCAGGAGATTGATATAGATTGATATATGACACAGACGTCATCACGAGAGTGATGTATGATAGGCCTCATCACAAGAGTGATGTATGACACAGCCGTCATCACAAGAGTAATGTATGACACAGCCTTGAGCAGGAGAGTGATGTATGACAGACTTCACCATGATAGTGACGTATGACACCGCCTCATCAGGTGAGAGATGTATGACAGAGCCTTCATCAAGAGAGTGATGTGTGTCACAGCCTCCATCAGGAGAATGAGGTATGACACAGCCTTCATCAGTGGGTTGATATAAGACACACCCTTCAACAGGAGGTGATGTATGACACAGCCTTAATCAGGTGAGTTATGTATGACACAGCCTTCATCAGGAGAGTGATATATGACACAGCCTTCATCAGGAGTGTGATGTATGACATAGCTTTCTTCCGGTGAGAGATGTATGATTCAGCCTTCATTGGGAGAGAGATGTATGACGCATACTTCATAAGGAGAGTAATGCATGACACAGACTTTATCAGAAGTGATGTATAACAGCGTTCATCAGGAGAGAGATGTATGACACAGACGTCATCAGGAAAATGATGTATGACTCACCCTTCATCAGGAGAGTGATGTAAAACACAGCCTTCATCAGGAGAGTGATGTAAAACACAGCCTTCATCAGGAGAGTGATGTAAAACATAGCCTTCATCAGGAGTGTGATTTATGATACAGCCTTCATCAGGATAGTGATGTATGGCACAGACATAATCAGGAGAGTTATATATGACAGAGACTTCATCAGACGTGTGATATATGGCACAGACTTCTTCAGGAGAGTGATGTATGTCACAGACACTATCAGGAGTGAGGTATGACATATTTTTCAAAAGGAGTAATGTATGACATAGCCTTCTTCAGGAGATTGATATGTGACACAGACTTCATCACGAGAGTTATGTATGACCAGACTTTATCACAAGAGTGTTGTATGACAGCCTTCATCACAAAAGTAATGTATGACACAGCCTTCATCAGGAGAATGATGTATGACACAGCCTTCATCAGGAGTGATGTATCACACAGCCTTCATCAGGAGTGTGATGTATGAAACGGCCTTAATCAGGAGAGTAATGTATGACAGACTTTATAAAAAGAGAAATATATGACACAGCCTTCATCAGGAGAGTGATGTATGACACAGCTTTCATCAGGAGTGTGATATATGACACATGCTTCTCAGGAGAGTGATATATGACACAGCCTTCATCAGGAGTGGAATGTATGACACAGCCTTCATCAGAAGGATGATGTATGACGCAGTCCTCATCAGGAGTGTGATGTATGACACAGCCTTCATCAGGAGAGTGATGTATGACAAAGCTTTCATCATGAGTGTGATGTATGATACAGCCTTCATCATGAGAGGTTCATGACCGATTTCATCAAGAAAGTGATGTATGACACAGCCTTCATCAAGAGAGTGATGTATGACACAGACTTCGTCACGTGATTGATGTATGAAAGATTTCATCAAAGGAGCGATGTATGACACAGCCTTCATCAGGAGTGTGATGTATGACATAGCCTTCATCAAGAAAGTGATGTGTGACAGACTTCATCACAGGAGTGATACATGACATACCCTTCATCACAAGAGTATTGTATGACACAACCTTCATCATGAGAGTTAATTATGACACAGCCTTCATCAGGAGAGCGATGTATGACACAACTTTCATCAAGAGTGTGATGTGTGATAGACGTCATCAAAAGAGTGATGTATGACACAGCCTTCATCACAAGAGTAATGTATGACACAGCCCTCATCAAGAGAGTGATGTATAACACAGCTTTCATCAGGAAAGCGATGTATGACATAGCCTTCATCAGTAGTGTGATTTATGATACAGCCTTCATGAGGAGAGCGATGTATGATACAGCCTTCATCAGGATAGTGATGTATGACACAGACTTCAACAGGAGAGTGAAATGTGACTCACCTTTCTACAGGAGTGATGTATAACAGCCTTCATCAGGAAAGTGATGTAAGACTGCATTCATCAGGAGTGATGTATGACAGACCTCATCACGAGAGTGATGTGTGAAAGACTTCATCACAAGAATGTTTTATGACAGCCTTCATCACAAAAGTAATGTATGACACAGCCTTCATCAAGAGAGTGATGTATGACACAGCCTTCATCAGTAGTGTGATATATAACACAGCCTTCATTAGGAGTGTAATGCATGACAGACTTCATTACAAGAGTGATGTATGACAAGGCCTTCATCAGGAAAGTGATGTATGAATCGGCCTGCATCATGAGAGCGAAGTGTGACACAGCCTTCATCAAGAGAGTGATGTGTGACAAAGCCTTCATGAGGAGGGTGCTTTATGACACAGCGTTCATCAGGAGATTGATGTATGACACAGCCTTCATCAGGAGAGTGATATATGACAGCTGTCATCAGGAGTGTGATGTATGAGACAACCTTCAACAGGACAGTGATGTATGACACAGCCTTCTTCAGGAGAGTGATGTATGACACACCCTTCATCACAAGAGTGATGTATGACAGAGCCATCATCACGAGAGTGTGCTATGATAGCTTTCATTAGGAGTGTGATGTATGACACAGCCTTTATAAGGAGGGTGATGTGTGACACAACCTACATCTGTAAAATGATGTATGACACAGCCTTCATCAGGAGGGTGATGTATGACAACCTTCATCAGGAGGATGATGTACGACAGCGTTCATCAGGAGTGTGATGTATGACAACGCCTTCATCAGGAAAGTGATGTGTGACACAGCCTTCATCAGGAGAGTGATGTATGGCACAGCCTACATCAGGAGGGTGATACAGTGAATGACTCAACCTTCATCAGGAGAGTGATGTATAACAGCCATCATCAGGAGTGTGATGTATGAGAGAGCTTTCATCAGGAGAGTGATGTATGACATAGACTTCATTTGGCGTGTGATGTATGACACAGACTTCATTAGGAGGGTAATGTATGTCACACACTCTATCAAGAGTGATTTATGACACATATTTCATCAGGAGTAATGTATGACATAGCCTTCTTCAGAAGATTGATATACGACACAGACATCATCTCGAGAGTGATGTATGACAGACCTCATCACAAGAGTGATTTATGACACAGCCTTCATCACAAGAGTAATGTATGACACAGCCTTCAGCAGGAGAGTGATGTATGACAGACTTCACCACGAGAGTGACGCATGACACCGCCTTCATCAGGAGACAGAAGTATGACAGAGCCTTCATCAGGAGAGTGATGTGTGTCACAGCCTTCATCAGGAGAATGATGTGTGACACAGCCTTCATCAGTAGGGAGATGTATGACACAACCTTCATCAGGAGGTGATATATGACAGCCTTCATCAGGAGGGTGATGTATGACACAGCCTTAATCAGGTGAGTGAAATATGACACAGTATTCATCACAAGTGTGATGTATGACACAGTCTTCGACCAGAGAGTGATATATGACACAGCCTTCATCAGCAGTGTGATGTATGACAGTTTTCATCAGGTGAGAGATGTATGATACAGCCTTCATTAGGAGAGTGATGTATTACGCAGACTTCATAAGGAGAGTGATGCATGACACAGGCTTTATAAGAAGTGATGTATAATATCCTTCATCAGGAGAGAGATGTATGACACAGATGTCATCAGGAGAGTGATGTATGACTCACTCTTCATCAGGAGAGTGATGTACGACACAGAGTTCATCAGGAGTGATGTATGAGAGACTTCATCACGAGAGTGATGTGTGACAGACTTAACCGCAAGAGTGTTGTATGACAGCCTTCATCACAAAAGTAATGTATGACACAGTCCTTCATCAGGATAGTGATGTATGACACAGACTTCATCAGGATAGTGATGTATGACACAGACCTCATCATGCGTGTGAAATATGACACAGACCTCATCAGGCGTGTGATATATGACACAGACTTTATCAGGAGCGATGTATGAAACATATTTCATCAGGAGTGATGTATGACATAGCCTTATTCAGGAGATTGATATACGACACAGACATCATCACGAGAGTGATGTATGACAGACCTCGTCACACGATTAATTTATGACAGCTTTCATCACAAGAGTAATGTATGACAGCCTTCAGCAGGAGAGTGATGAATGACAGACTTCACCACGAGAGTGACATATGACACAGCCTTCACCAGGTGAGAGATGTATGACAGAGCCTTCATCAGGAGAGTGATGTTTGACACAGCCTTCATCAGGAAAATGATGTATGAAACAGCTTCATTAGCAGGGTGATGTATGACACAACCTTCATCAGGAGGTGAAATATCACAGTTTTCATCAGGAGTGTGATGTATGACAAAGCCTTAATCAGGTGAGTAATGTATGACACAGCATTCATCAGAAGTATTATATATGACAGCCTTCATCAGGAGAGAGATATATGACACAGCCTTCATCAGGAGTGTGATGTATGACACAGTTTTCATCAGGTGAGAGTTGTATAATACAGCCTTCATTAGGAGAGTGATGTATTACGCAGACTTCATAAGGAGAGTGATGTATGAAACAGACTTTATCAGAAGTGATGTATAATAGCCCTCATCAGGAGAGTGATGTATGACACAGACGTCATCAGGAGAGTGATGTATGACTCACCCTTAATCAGGAGAGCGATGTACTACGCAGACTTCATCAGGAGTGATGTATGACAGACTTCATCACGAGAGTGATGTGTCACAGACTTCATAACAAGAGTGTTGTACGACAGACTTCATCACAGAAGAAATGTATGACACAGTCCTTCATCAGGATAGTAATGTATGACACAGACCTCATCAGGAGAGTGATGTATGACATAGACTTCATCAGGCGTGTAATGTATGACACAGACTTCATCAGGCGTGTGATATATGACACAACCTTTATCAGGAGTGATGTATGACACATATTTAATTAGGAGTGATATATGACATAGCCTTCTTCAGGAGATTGATATACGACAGAAACATCATCACGAGAGTGATGTGTGACAGACCTCATCACAAGAGTGATTTATGACACAGCTTTCATCACAAGAGTAATGTATGACACAGCTTTTAGCAGGAGAGTGATGTGTGACACAGCCTTCATCAGGAGAATGAGGTATGAAACAGCCTTCATCAGTAGGGTGATATATGACACAACCTTCATCAGGAGGTGAAATATCACAGCCTTCATCAGGAGTGTGATGTATGACACAGCCTTAATCAGGTGAGTGATGTATGACACAGCATTCATCCGAAGTATGATGTATGACACAGCCTTCATCAGGAGAGTGATATATGACACAGCCTTCATCAGGAGTGTGATGTATGACATAGCCGTCTTCCGGGGAGAGATGTATGATTCAACCTTCATTAGGAGAGTGATGTATGACGCAGACTTCATACGGAGAGTAATGCATGACACAGACTTCATCAGAAGTGATGTATAACAGCCTTCATCGGGAGAGTGATGTACGACACAGACGTATTCAGGAGAATGATGTATGACTCACCCTTCAACAGGAGTGATGTATAACAGCTTTCATCAGGAGAGTGATGTAAGACACAGCCTTCATCAGGAGTGTGATTTATGATACAGCCTTCTTCAGGAAAGCGACGTATGTTACAACCTTCATCAGGAGAGTGATGTATGATACAGACTTCATCAGGAGAGTGATATATGGCAGAAACTTCATCAGGCGTGTCATATATGACACAGTCTTCATAAGGAGAGTGATGTATGTCACAGACTCTATCAAGAGTGATGTATGTCACAGACTCTATCAAGAGTGATGTATGACACATATTTCATAATTAGTGATGTATGACATAGCCTTCTTCAGGAGATTGATATATGACACAGACTTCATCACGAGAGTGATACGTGACAGACTTCACCACAAGGGTGTTGTATGACAGCCTTCATCACAAAAGTTATGTATGACACAGCCTTCATCAGGAGTGATGTATGACACAGCCTTCATCATGAGTGTGACGTATGACACGGACTTAATCAGGAGGGTTATGTATGGCAGACTTCATCACAAGAAAAATATATGACACAGCCTTCATCAGGAGAGTGATGTATGACACATATTTCATCAGGAGTTTGATATATGACACAACCTTCTTCAGGAGAGTGATGTATGACAGAGCCTTCATCAGGTGATTGATGTATGACAGCCTTCATCGGGAGCGTGATGTATGACACAGCCTTCATCAGGAGAGTGTTATGTGACACAGCATTCATCAGTAGGATGATGTATGACACAGCCTTCGTCAGGAGAGTGATGTATGACACAGCCTTCATCAGGAGTGGAATTAATGACACAGCCTTCATCAGAAGAATGATGTATGACACAGTCTTCATCAGGAGTGTGATTTATGACACAGCCTTCATCAGGAGAGCGATGTATGACAAAGCCTTCATCATGTGTGTGATGTATGATTGAGCCTTCATCACGAGAGGTGCATGACAGACTTTATTAAGAAAGCGATGCATGAAACAGCCCTCATCACGAGAATGATATATGACACAGACTTCATTACTTGAGTGATGTATGAGAGACTTCATCAAAAGAGTGATGTATGACACAATCTTCTTCAGGAGATCTATGCATGACATAGCGAACATCAAGAGAGTGATGTTGACAGACTTCATCATATGAGTGATATATGACATAGCCTTCATCACAAGAGTTTTGTATGACACAACCTTCATCATGAGAGTGATGTATGACACAGCCTTCTTCAGGAGAGCGATGTATGACACAACCTTCATTAAGCGAGTGATGTGTAGACGTCATCAAAAGAGTGATGTATGACAGAGCCTTCATCACAAGAGTAATGTATGACACAGCCTTCATCATGAGATTGATGTATAACACAGCTTTCATCAGGTAAGCGATGATGACGCAGTCTTCATCAGAAGTGTGATTTATGATACAGCCTTCATGATAAGAGTGATGTATAACACAGGTTTCATCAGGATAGTGATGTATGACACAGCCTTCATCAGGATAGTGAAGTATTACACAGACTGCTTCAGGCGTGTGATGTATGATACAGACTTCATGAGGAGAGTGATGTATGTCACAGACTCTGTCATGAGTGATATACCACACATATTTCATCAGGACTGATGTATGACATAGCCTTCTTCAGGAGACTGAAAAATGACACAGACTTCATCACGAGAGTGATGTGTGAGACACTTCATCACGAGAGTGATGTATGACACAGCCTTCATCACAAGAGTAATGTATGACACAGCTTTTAGCAGGAGAGTGATGTATGACAGACTTCACCACGAGAGTGACGTATGACACAGCCTTTATCAGGAGAGAGTTGTATGACAGAGCCTTCATCAGGAGAGTGATGCGTGTTACAGCCATCATCAGGAGAATGATGTATGGCAAAGCCTTCATCAGGAGTGTAATGTATGACACAGCCTTCATCAAGTGAGTGAAATATGACACAGTATTCATCAGAAATATGATGTATGACACAGCCTTCATCAGGAGACTGATATATGACACAGCCTTCATCAGGAGTGTGATGTGACACAGCTTTCATCAGGTGAGAGATGTATGATACAGCCTTCATTAGGAGAGTGATGTATTACGCAGACTTTATAAGGAGAGTGGTGCATGACACAGAATTTATCAGAAGTGATGTATAATAGCCTTCATCAGGAGAGTGATGTATGACACAGACGTCATTAGGAGAGTGATGTATGACTCACCCTTCATCAGGAGAGTGATGTGCGACACAGACTTCAACAGGAGTGATGTATGACAGACTTCATCACGAGAATGATGTGTGACAGACTTCATCACAAAAGTAATGTATGACACAGTCCTTCATCAGGAGAGTGATCGATGACACTGACTTCATCAAGAGAGTGATGTATGACACAGACTTCATCAGGCGTGTGATGTATGACACAGACCTCATCAGGCGTGTGATATATTGCAGACTTTATCAGGAGTGATGTATGACACATATTTCATGAAGAGTGATGTATGACATAGCCTTCTTCAGAAGACTGATATACGACACAGACGTCATCACGAGAGTACTGTATGACAGACCTCATCACAAGAGTGATGTATGACAGCCTTCAACACAAGAGTAATGTGTGACACAGCTTTTAGCAGGAGAGTGATGTATGAGAGACTTCACTACGAGAGTGACGTATGACACAGCCTTTATCAGGTGAGAGATGTATTACAGAGCCTTCATGAGGAGAGTGACGTGTGACACAGCCATCATCAGGAGAATGAGGTACGAAACAGCCTTCATCAGTAGGGTGATGTATGACACAACCTTCATCAGGAGGTGAAATATCACAGCCTTCATCATGAGTGTAATGTATGACACAGCCTTAATCAGGTGAATGATTTATGACACAGCATTCATCAGAAGTATCATATATGACACAGCCTTCATCAGGAGTGTGATGTATGACATAGCCTCCTTCTGGGGAGAGATGTATGATTCAACCTTCATCAGGAGTGTGATTTATGTCACATACTCTATCAAGAGTGATGTTTTTTGTTTTTTTTTGTCGCTGTCTCCCGCGTTTGCGAGGTAGCGCAAGGAAACAGACGAAAGAAATGGCCCAACCCACCCCCATACACATGTATATACATACGTCCACACACGCAAATATACATACCTACACAGCTTTCCATGGTTTACCCCAGACGCTTCACATGCCCTGATTCAATCCACTGACAGCACGTCAACCCCGGTATGCCACATCGATCCAATTCACTCTATTCCTTGCCCTCCTTTCACCCTCCTGCATGTTCAGGCCCCGATCACAAAAAATCTTTTTCACTCCATCTTTCCACCTCCAATTTGGTCTCCCTCTTCTCCTCGTTCCCTCCACCTCCGACACATATATCCTCTTGGTCAATCTTTTCTCACTCATTCTCTCCATGTGCCCAAACCATTTCAAAACACCCTCTTCTGCTCTCTCAACCACGCTCTTTTTATTTCCACACATCTCTCTTACCCTTACGTTACTTACTCGATCAAACCACCTCACACCACACATTGTCCTCAAACATCTCATTTCCAGCACATCCATCCTCCTGCGCACAACTCTATCCATAGTCCACGCCTCGCAACCATACAACATTGTTGGAACCACTATTCCTTCAAACATACACATTTTTGCTTTCCGAGATAATGTTCTCGACTTCCACACATTCTTCAAGGCTCCCAGAATTTTCGCCCCCTCCCCCACCCTATGATCCACTTCCGCTTCCATGGTTCCATCCGCTGCCAGATCCACTCCCAGATATCTAAAACACTTCACTTCCTCCAGTTTTTCTCCATTCAAACTCACCTCCCAATTGACTTGACCCTCAACCCTACTGTACCTAATAACCTTGCTCTTATTCACATTTACTCTTAACTTTCTTCTTTCACACACTTTACCAAACTCAGTCACCAACTTCTGCAGTTTCTCACATGAATCAGCCACCAGCGCTGTATCATCAGCGAACAACAACTGACTCACTTCCCAAGCTCTCTCATCCCCAACAGACTTCATACTTGCCCCTCTTTCCAAAACTCTTGCATTCACCTCCCTAACAACCCCATCCATAAACAAATTAAACAACCATGGAGACATCACACACCCCTGCCGTAAACCTACATTCACTGAGAACCAATCACTTTCCTCTCTTCCTACACGTACACATGCCTTACATCCTCGATAAAAACTTTTCACTGCTTCTAACAACTTGCCTCCCACACCATATATTCTTAATACCTTCCATCTCTATCAACTCTATCATATGCCTTCTCCAGATCCATAAATGCTACATACAAATCCATTTCCTTTTCTAAGTATTTCTCACATACATTCTTCAAAGCAAACACCTGATCCACATATCCTCTACCACTTTTGAAACCACACTGCTCTTCCCCAGTCTGATGCTCTGTACATGCCTTCACCCTCTCAATCAATACCCTCCCATATAATTTACCAGGAATACTCAACAAACTTATACCTCTGTAATTTGAGCACTCACTCTTATCCCCTTTGCCTTTGTACAATGGCACTATGCACGCATTCCGCCAATCCTCGGGCACCTCACCATGAGTCATACATACGTTGAATAACCTTACCAACCAGTCAACAATACAGTCACCCCCTTTTTTAATAAATTCCACTGCAATACCATCCAAACCTGCTGCCTTGCCGGCTTTCATCTTCCGCAAAGCTTTTACTACCTCTTCTCTGTTTACCAAATCATTTTCCCTAACCCTCTCACTTTGCACACCTCCTCGACCAAAACACCCTATATATGCCACTCTATCATCAAACACATTCAACAAACCTTCAAAATACTCACTCCATCTCTTTCTCACATCACCACTACTTGTTATCACCTCCCCATTTGCGCCCTTCACTGAAGTTCCCATTTGCTCCCTTGTCTTACGCACTTTATTTACCTCCTTTCAGAACATCTTTTTATTCTCCCTAAAACTTAATGATACTCTCTCACCCCAACTCTCATTTGCCCTTTTTTTTTCACCTCTTGCACCTTTCTCTTGACCTCCTGTCTCTTTCTTTTATACATCTCCCACTCAATTGCATTCTTTCCTTGCAAAAATCGTCCAAATGCCTCTCTCTTCTCTTTCACTAATACTCTTACTTCTTCATCCCACCACTCACTACCCTTTCTAATCAACCCATCTCCCGCTCTTCTCATGCCACAAGCATCTTTTGCGCAATCCATCACTGATTCCCTAAATACATCCCATTCCTCCCCCACTCCCCTTACTTCCATTGTTCTCACCTTTTTCCATTCTGTACTCAGTATCTCCTGGTACTTCCTCACACAAGTCTCATTCCCAAGCTCACTTACTCTCACCACCCTCTTCACCCCAACATTCACTCTTCTTTTCTGAAAACCCATACAAATCTTCACCTTAGCCTCCACAAGATAATGATCAGACATCCCTCCAGTTGCACCTCTCAGCACATTAACATCCAAAAGTCTCTCTATCGCGCGCCTGTCAATTAACACGTAATCCAATAACGCTCTCTGGCCATCTCTCCTACTTACATAAGTATACTTATGTATATCTCGCTTTTTAAACCAGGTATTCCCAATCATCAGCCCTTTTTCAGCACATAAATCTACAAGCTCTTCACCATTTCCATTTACAACACTGAACACCCCATGTATACCAATTATTCCCTCAACTGCCACATTACTCACCTTTGCATTCAAATCACCCATCACTATAACCCGGTCTCGTGCATCAAAACCACTAACGCACTCATTCAGCTGCTCCCAAAAAGAGTGATGTATGACACATATTTCATAATTAGTGATGTATGACATAGCCTTCTTCAGGAGACTGATATATGACACAGACTTCATCACGAGAGTGATATGTGACAAGAAAAATATATGACACAGCCTTCATCAGGAGAGTGATGTATGACACAGCTTTCATCAGGAGTGTGATATATAACACAGTCTTCTCCAGAAGAATGATGTATGACACAGCCTTCATCAGGTGATTGATATATGACAGCCTTCATTGGGAGCGTGATGTATGACACAGCCTTCATCAGGAGAGTGTTATGTGACACAGCATTCATCAGTAGGATGATGCATGACAAAGCCTTCGTCAGGAGAGTGATGTATGACACAGCCTTCATCAGGAGTGGAATATATGACACAGCCATCGTCAGCAGAATGATGTATGACACAGTCTTCATCTGGAATGTGATTTACGACACAGCCTTCATCAGGAGGGCGATGTATGACAAAGCCTTCATTATGAGTGTGGTGTATGATAGAGCCTTCAAAACGAGAGGTGCATGACAGACTTCATCAAGAAAGTGATGTATGACAGCTTTCATCACGAGAATGACGTATGACACAGACTTCATCGCGTGAGTGATGTATGAGAGACTTCATCAAAAGAGTGATGTATGACACAATCTTCATCAGGAGATTGATGTATGACATAGCCTTCATCAACAGAGTGATGTGTGACAGACTTCATCACATGAGTGATATATGACATAGCCTTCACAACAAGAGTATTGTATGACACAACCTTCATCATGAAAGTGATGTATGACACAGCCTTCATCAGGAGAACGATGTATGACACAACCTTCATTAAGAGAGTGATGTGTGACAGACGTCATGAAAAGAGTGATGTATGACAGAGCCTTCATTACAAGAGTAATGTTTGACACAGTTTTCATGATGAGAGTGATGTATAACACAGCTTTCATCAGGAAAGCGATGATGACACAGCCTTCATCAGGAGTGTGATTTATGATACAGCCTTCATGATGAGAGCGATGTATAACACAGGTTTCTTCAGGATAGTGATGTATGACACAGCCTTCATCAGGATAGTGATGTATGACACAGACTGCATCAGGCGTGTGATGTATGACACAGACTTCATCAGGAGAGTGATGTATGTCAGAGACTCTATCAGGAGTGGTGTATGACTCATATTTCGTCAGGACTGATGTATGACATAGCCTTCTTCAGGAGATTGATATATGACACACACTTCATCACGAGAGTGATGTGTGAGACACTTCATCACAAGAGTGATGTATGACACAGCCTTCATCACAAGAGTAATGTATGACACAGCTTTTAGCAGGAGAGTGATGTATGACAGACTTCACCACGAGAGTGACGTATGACACAGCCTTCATCAGGAGAGAGATGTATGAGAAAGCCTTCATCAGGAGAGTGATGTGTGTCACAGCCTTCATCAGGAGAATGATGTATGACACAGCCTTCATCAGTAGGGTGATGTATGAAACAATCTTCAGCAGAAGGTAAAATATGACAGCCTTCCTCTGGAGTGTGATGTATGACAGCCTTAATCAGTTGAGTGAAATATGACACAGTATTCATCAGAAGTATGATGTATGACACAGCCTTCATCAGGAGAGTGATATATGACACAGCCTTCATCAGGAGTGTGATGTATGACACAGCTTTCATCAGGTGAGAGATGTATGATACAGCCCTCATTAGGAGAGTGATGTATTACGCAGACTTCATAAGGAGAGTGATGCATGACACAGAATTTATCAGAAGTGATGTATAATACCCTTCATCAGGGGAGTGCTGTATGACACAGACGTCATCAGGAGAGTGATGTATGACTCACCCTTCGTCAGGAGAGTGATGTACGGCACGGACTTCATCAGGAGTGATGTATGAGAGACTTCATCACGAGAGTAATGTGTGACAGACATCATCACAAGAGTGTTCTATGACAGCCTTCATGATAAAAGTATTATATGACACAGTCCTTCATCAGGAGATTGATGTATGACACAGACTTCATCAGGAGAGTGATGATGTATGACACAGACTTCATCAGGCGTGTGATGTATGACACAGACTTCTTCAGGCGTGTGATATATTGCAGACTTTATCAGGAGTGATATATGACACATATTTCATCAGGAGTGATTTATGACATAGCCTTGTTTAGGAGACTGATATACGACACAGACGTCATCACAAGAGTTATGTATGACAGACCTCATCACAAGAGTGATGTATGACACAGCCTTCATCACAAGAGTAATGTATGACACAGCCTTGAGCAGGAGAGTGATGTATGACAGACTTCACCACAAGAGTGACGTATGACACAGTCTTCATCAGGTGAGAGATGTATGACAGAACCTTCATGAGGAGAGTGACGTGTGACACAGCCATCATCAGGAGAATGAGGTATGAAACAGCCTTCATCAGGTGGGTGATGTATAACACAACCTTCATCAGAAGGTGAAATATGACAGCCTTCATCAGGAGTGTGATGTATGACATAGCTTTCTTCCGGGGAGAGATGTATGATTCAACCTTCATTAGGAGAGTGATGTATGACGCAGACTTCATACGGAGAGTAATGCATGACACAGGCTTCATCAGAAATGATATATAACAGCCTTCATCAGGAGAGTGATGTATGACACAGACGTAATCAGGAGAATGATGTATGACTCACCCTTCCACAGGAGTGATGTATAACAGCTTTCATCAGGAGAGTGATGTAAGACACAGCCTTCATCAGGAGTGTGATTTATGATACAGCCTTCTTCAGGAGAGCGATGTATGTCACTGCCTTCATCAGGATAGTGATGTATGACACAGACCTCATCAGGAGAGTGATATATGACAGATACTTCATCAGGCGAGTGATGTATGACACAGTCTTCATAAGGAGAGTGATGTATGTCACAGACTCTATCAGGAGTGATGTATGACACATATTTCATAATTAGTGATGTATGACATAGCCTTCTTCAGGAGATTGATATATGACACAGACTTCATCACGAGAGTGATGTGTGGCAGACTTCACCACAGCAGTGATATATGACAGCCTTCATCACAAAAGTAATGTATGACACAGCCTTCATCACAGACTTCACCAGGAGAGTGATGTGTGACACAGCCTTCATCAGGAGTGATGTATGACACAGCCTTCATCAGGAGTGTGATGTATAACACGGCCTTAATCAGGAGGGTAATGTATGACAGAGCCTTCATCAGGAGATTGATTTATGACAGCCTTAATCGGGAGTGTGAGTTATGATACAGCCTTCATCAGGAGAGTGATGTATGACACAGCTTTCATCAGGAGAGTGATGTATGACAAAGCCTTCATTATAAGTGAGAATTATGACGGAGCCTTCATCACGAGAGGTGCATGACACTTCATCAAGGTCATGTATGACACAGCCTTCATCACGACAATGATGTATGATAGACTTTATCACGTGAGTGATGTATGAGAGACTTCATCAAAAGAGTGATGTATGACACAACCTTCATCAGGAGATCGATGTATGACATAGCCTTCATCAAGAGAGTGATGTGTGACAGGCTTCATCACAGGAGTGATATATGACATAGCTTTCATCATACAGAAACAATCAGGAGTGTAATGTATGACACAGCCTTCATCAGGATTTTGATGTATGACAGCTTTCATCTAGAGTGTGATATATGAAACAGCCTTCATCAGGAGAGTGATGTATAACACAGCTTTCATCAGGAGTGTAATGTATGACAGACTTCTTCACAAGAGTGATGTATGACACAGCCTTCATCAGAAGTGTTATATATAACACAGCCCTCATCAGGAGGGCTATATAT
Organism: Panulirus ornatus; assembly: GCF_036320965.1. Lineage (NCBI taxonomy): Eukaryota > Metazoa > Arthropoda > Malacostraca > Decapoda > Palinuridae > Panulirus > Panulirus ornatus. Next base: position 13,872,496 of record NC_092269.1, read on the forward strand.
GACACAGCCTTCATCATGAGAGCGATGTTTGACACAGCTTACAACAGGAGAGTGATGTGTGACACAGTCTTCAACAGGAGAGTGATGTATGACACATCCTCCATCAGGAGAGTGATGTACGACAGAGTCTCATCTGGAGAGTGATGTAAGACAGCTGTCACCAGGAGTGTGATGTATAACACAGCCTTCATCAGGTGAGTGATGTATGACACAGCCTTTATCAAGAGAGTGATGTACGACAGTTTTCATCAGGAGTGTGACCTATGACACGGCATTTACCAGGAGAGTAATGTATGACACAGCCTTCATCAGGATTGTGATGTATGACAGCCTTCATCTGGAGTGTGATGATGACATATTCTTCATCATGAGAGCGATGTAAGACACAGCTCTCATCAAGGAGAGTTTTGTATGACACAGATTTCATTAGTAGAGTGATAAAGGACACATATTTCATCAGGAGTGATGTATGACAAAATTCATCAGGAGTAATGTATGACACAGCCTTCATCAGGAGAGTTATGTATGAACCAGACTTCATCACGAGAGTGATGTATGACATCAGGAGAGTGATGTATGACACAGCATTCATCAGTACAGTGATTTAAGACACAGCCTTCATCTAGAGAGCGATGTTTGACAGCCTTCACCAAGAGTGTGATGTATGACACAACCTTCATCAGGAGAGTGATGTATAACACTGCCTTCATCAGGAGTGTGATGCATGACACAGCTTTCATCAGGAAAGTGATGTATGACACAGCCTTCATTAGCAGTCTGATATATGACACAGCCTTCAGCAGGAGAGCGATGCATGACACAGCCTTTAATAGGAGAGCGATGCATGACATAGCCTTCATCAGGAGGGTGATAATGACACAGCCTTCATCAGGAGTGTGATGTATCACACAGCCTTCATGAGGATTGTAATGTATGACAGTCTTCATCTGGAGTGTGATGTATGACACAGCCTTTATCAGGAGAGCGATGTATGACACAGCTCTCATCAGGAGAGTTTTGTCTGACACAGATTTCATCAGTAGAGTGATATATGACACAGACTTCATCAGGAGTGATATATGATAGCCTTCATCAGGAGAGTGATGTATGACACAGACTTCATCAGGAGTGATGTGTGACATAGACTTCATCAGGAGTAATGTATGACACAGCCTTCATCAGGAGAGTGATGTATGACCCAGACTTCATCACGAGAGTGATATGTGACAGACGTCATTAAAAGAGTGATGTATGACACAGCCTTCATCACAAGAGTATTGTATGATAGCGTTTATCAGGAAAGTGATATATGACACAGCCTTCATCCGGAGAGTCATGTAAAACACAGCCTTCATCAGGAGAGTAATGTATGACAGACTTCATCAGAAGCGCGATGCATGACACAACTCTCATCAGAACTGTGATGTATGACAGCTTTCATCATGAAAGCGATGTGTGACATAGCTTTCATAAGGAGAGTGATGTGTGACACAGTCTTCATCAGGAGAGTGATGTATCACACAGTCTTCATCAGGAGAGTGATGTATGACAAAGCCTTCATCCAGAGAGTTTTGTACAACACAGCCTTCATCTGAAGAGTGATGTATGACGGCCTTTGTAAGGAGTATGATGTATGACACAGCCTTCATCTGGAGAGTGATGTATGACACAGCCTTCATCAAGAGAATGCTGTACGACAGCCTTCATTACGGATGTGATGTATGACACGGCCTTCATCAGGAGGATGATGTATGACACAGCCTTCATCAAGAGTGTAATGTATGACATAGCCTTCAACAGGATTGTGATGCATGACAGTCTTCATCTGGAGTGTGTTATATGAAACAGCCTTCATGAGGAGGGTGATGTATGACATAGCCCTCATCAGAAGAATGACGTATGACTCAGCCGTAATCAGGAGAATGATGTTTGGTAAAACCTTCATCAGGAATGTGATGTATGATACAGCTTTCTTCAGGAAAGTGATTTATGACACAGCATTCATCATGAGTGTGATTCATGACACAGCCTTCATCAATAGTTTGAAATATGACACAGCCTTCATCAGGAGAGTGATGCATGACACAGGCTTCATCAGGAGAGCGATATATGACACAGCGTTAATTAGGAGAGTGATGTATGACACAGACTTCATCAGGAGAGTGATGTATGACACAGCCCTCATCAAGAGTGTTATGTATGACACAGCCTTCATCATGAGAGCGATGTGTGACACAGCTCTCATCAGGAGAGTGCTGTTTGACACAGTCTTCGTCAGGAGAGTAATGTATGACACAGTGATCATCAGGAGAGCGATGTTTGACACAGCCTCCATCAGTAGAGTGATGTACGACAGAGCCTCCTCCTGAGAGTGATTCGTGACAGCCTTCACCAGGAGTGTGATGTATGACACAGCCTTCATCACAAGAGTGATGTACGACAGCCTTCATCAAGAGTGTGATGTATGACACGGCCTTCATCAGGAGAGTGATGTATGACACAGCCTTCATCACAATAGTAATGTATGACAGAGCCTTCATAAAGGATGTGATATTCGACACAGCCTTCATCAGGAGTGTAATGTATGACAGACATTCTCGCGGGAGTGATGTATAACACAGCCTTCACCAGGAGAGTGATGTATGACAGCCTTCATCAGGAGAGCGATGCATGACACAGCCTTCATCAGTATACCGATGTATGACACAACCCTCATTAGGAGAGTGATGTATGACACAGACTTCATCAGGAGAATGATGTATGACACAGCCTTCATCACGAGAGTGAGATATGACACAGCCTTCAACTGGAGTGTGATGTATGACACAGTCTTCATGACGAAAATAATATGTGACAGACTTCATTAAAGGAGTGATGTATGACACAGCCTTCATCACAAGTGTAAACATGACGCAACCTTCACCAGGAGAATGATGTATGACAGCCTTCATCAGGAGAGAGGTGTATGACACAGCATTCATCGGGAGAGTAATGCATGACACAGTCTTCATCAGGAAAGCGATGTATGACACAAACGTCATTAGGAGAGTGATGTATGACATAGACTTCATCAGGAGAAAGATGTATGAAACAGCCTTGATCAGGAGAGTGATGTATGACACAGTTTTCATTAGGAGTATAAACAAGACAGATTTCATCACGAGAGTGATATATGGCACAGCCTTCATCAGGAGAGTGATGTATGACACAGCTTTCATCAGGAGGGTGATGTATAACATAGCCTTCATCAGGAGAATGATGTTTGATAAAGCCTGATTTCATGAGGAGTGTGATGTATGATACAGCTTTCTTCAGGAAAGTGATTTATGACACAGCATTCATCAGGAATGTGATGTATGACACAGCCTTCATCAACAGTTTGAAATATGACAACCTTCATCAGGAGAGTGATTCACGACACAGGCTTCATCAGGAGAGCGATATATGACACAGCGTGAATTAGGAGAGTGATGTATGACACAGACCTCATCATGAGAGTGATGTATGACACAGCCCTCATCAGGAGTGTTATGTATGACTCAGCCTTCATCATGAGACCGATGCGTGACACAACTCTCATCAGGAGTGTGCTGTTTGACACAGTCTTCATCAGGAGAGTTATGTATGACACAGTGATCATCAGGAGAGCAATGTTTGACACAGCCTCCATCAGTAGAGTGATGCATGACACAGCCTCCTCTGGAGAGTGATTCGTGACAACCTTCACCAGGAGTGTGATGTATGACGTAGCCCTCATCAGCTGAGTGATGTATGACACAGCATTCATCAAGATAGTGATGCACGACAGCCTTCATCACGAGTGTGATGTATGACACGGCCTTCATCAGGAGAGTGGCGTATGACACAGCCTTCATTAGGATTGTGATGTATGACACAGACTTCATCAGGAGTGATGTGTGACATACATTCATCAAGGGGTAATGTAGCACAGTTTTTATCAGGGGAGG
>NC_092269.1:13881976-13894476 GCF_036320965.1 Panulirus ornatus
AGGGAAGGATGCAGTATTTGAAATGGGAGTTGTGGGAGTATGTGATAGAATGTAGAAAGTAAATTCTCGTTTAAATTTGGAAAAGAAAGTGATGGAGAGAGATGGGGATTATTGGGCTTATGCAACGGGCATGAGAAAAAAGGGGGATCATGAGGGCAAAGGGTTTTTTTTGGAAGCTGAATGAGTTTTAGTGGTTTTTGATGCACGAGACGGGTTTAGTGATGGGTGATTTCAATGCAAAGGGAGTAATGTGGCATTTTAAGGGAAAATTGATACATGGGGTGGTTCAGTGTTGTAAATGGAATGTGAGAGCTTGTAGTTTTATGGCTGAAAAAGGACTGGTGATATGAATATCGGGTTTTAAAAAAAGGGGTTTTTAAAAAGTTTTATATATTTTTCAAAATTTTCCCATCCCCTCCCGTACAACTCTATCCAAGCCCCCCCTCGAATTTTTCAACTTTGTTGGAACACTTTTCCCGTCAAACATACCCATTTTTGCTTTCCGAGATAATGTTCTCGACTTCCACACATTCTTCAAGGCTCCCAGGATTTTCACCCCCTCCCCCACCCTATGATCCACTTCCGCTTCCATGGTTCCATCCGCTGCCAGATCCACTCCCAGATATCTAAAACACTTTACTTCCTCCAGTTTTTCTAAATTCAAACTTACCTCCCAATTGACTTGACCCTCAACCCTACTGTACCTAATAACCTTGCTCTTATTCACATTTACTCTTAACTTTCTTCTTTCACACACTTTACCAAACTCAGTCACCAGCTTCTGCAGTTTCTCACATGAATCAGCCACCAGCGCTGTATCATCAGCGAACAACAACTGACTCACTTCCCAAGCTCTCTCATCCCCAACAGACTTCATACTTGCCCCTCTTTCCAAAACTCTTGCATTCACCTCCCTAACAACCCCATCATAAACAAATTAAACAACCATGGAGACATCACACACCCCTGCCGCAAACCTACATTTACTGAGAACCAATCACTTTCCTCTCTTTCTACACGTACACATGCCTTACATCCTCGATAAAAACTTTTCACTGCTTCTAACAACTCGCCTCCCACATCATATATTCTTAATTCCTTCCACAGAGCATCTCTATCAACTCTATCATATGCCTTCTCCAGATCCATAAATGCTACATACAAATCCATTTGCTTTTCTAAGTATTTCTCACGTACATTCTTCAAAGCAAACACCTGATCCACACATCCTCTACCACTTCTGAAACCACACTGCTCTTCCCCAATCTGATGCTCTGTGCATGCGTTCACCCTCTCAATTAATACCCTCCCATATAATTTACCAAGAATACTCAACAAACTTATACCTCTGTAATTTGAGCACTCACTCTTATCCCCTTTGCCTTTGTACATTGGCACTATGCACGCATTCCGTTGTACATAATATATATATATATATATATATATATATATATATATATATATATATATATATATATATATATATTGGAAAGTATCACAATTTTGCGCGTGATCCAGATTTTCCTATGAGTCCACGGGGAAAATGAAACACGAAAAGTTCCCAAGTGCACTTTCGTGTAATAATCACATCATCAGGGGAGACACAAGAGAGGAATATAACAGTCAGTTGATATACATCGAAGAGACGAAGCTAGGACGCCATTTGGTAAACATGTGATTTTCCAAACATACAACGAGCGTTCATGAACTTATCATTTTACAAATCTTATCAACAATAAAGTTATCTAATTTGTACAAACCGTCACTAATATTAAGATTATAATTCTTTGTGTGTTTAATATTAGAAGATTCACTGATATTTCTCTTGGTAATAGAGTTAGAGTTAACAACTGAGATGTCGTTACTCCAGTGAATACAATGATTATAGTTTTTAACATGATTAAACAAGGCATTTGATTCTTGTCCCGATCTTATACTATATCTATGTTGCTTAAGTCTAACAGAAAGATCCTTACCAGTCTGACCAACATATAATTTATCACAGTTTTCACTAGGAACTTTATAGATGCAACCAAGAGAATTATCTGATGAATTCTTGATTAAGATATTCTTTATAGTATTATTGTTGCTAAAGGCAACATTTACATTTAAGGATTTAAGCAACATGGGAAGCAAAGTGAAATTATTATTAAAAGGAAGAACTAAAAGATTCTTGGTGTCAATGGGAGGTTTGGGCTCAACTCTATAAAATGATTTCTTTGCTAACTTAAGGGATTTATCAATGAAAGATCTAGGGTACTTTAACTTAGATCCAGTAGAAAATATCTTCTCAAACTCATCACCAATAAACTCTGGACTGCAAATACGTAATGCCCTTGGGAAACATAGACTGAAATGATGATAATTTAACTCTGTCATGTTGAGATGAGTAATAATGGATATATTAGCAAACATTGGTGGGTTTTCTGTATATGCTAAACTTAAACTTGTTTCCTTGTCTATGGATCATGCAATCTAAAAATGGCAACATACCACTACTTTCATTTTCTACAGTAAATTTGATGGAAGGCACTAAATTGTTAAGTAAGGGCAGAAATATTTGTAAATTTTCATTTGTTGGCCAAACACAAAGAACATCATCTACATACCTAAACCAAATTGCATTAGAAGGTAAGACATCCTTTAGTAATTATGTTTCAAAAAATTCCATACAAAGATTACTTAGTACAGGTGAAAGAAGGTTACCCATTGCCATACCAAATTTTTGAGTATAAAATCTCCAACAAATTGAAATACACAGTCTTTTATGCACAATTTTATCAGTTCAATGAAATTAGACTTTGAAACAGGTAATTGAATGTCATCCAAGACATCAAATAAATATTCTAAAAGGTCATCAACTGGAACTTTAGTGAAAAGTGAGGAAACATCAAAGCTAACTAGTTTGAAATCAAAATTAATATTGATATTGTTTAGCCTGTTGACTAAATCTACATTGTTCATGATATTAGAATTTGATACCTTACCCACTAAAGGGCTTAATAGGGAAACTAACCATTTTGATAATTTATATGTGATGGAGCCTACTGAACTCACTATAGGTCTTGCTCGAAAATTTTGTTTATGTGTTTTATAAGTCCATACATATATGGCAATGAAGGGGACAGAGATGACAAACTTTTGATAAGAGAAATGTTACCTTTCAACAACAACTTCATTTCTTTATTGAAATGAGAATTAACTGCTTCTAAGGGATTTTTATTAAGTTTAGAATATGTTGTGTCATCATTTAGAAGAGCATTCATTTTAGATAAGTATTTACTTTTGTCTAAAATTTCAACAGAGTTAGACTTATCTGCTTTAGTAATATGTATATCCTTGTCTGTTTTTAGGGTGTTAATAGCTCTTATGAATCTTTTATGGCAATCAGCTACCACTGGTTTTGACAAACTGGCATATACTAAACCCTTACAGATATTAATTTCATCATTACTTAAATTACTGTATTTATAAAAAGACTTTGTGACATCAACACAGCTGGCATCCCTGTAAGAGCACACAAAACTTAAACCATAGCCTAATTCACATAAGGAATCTTTATCTAGGTGTTTATTAGATAGGCTAACCACAAAAGATGGGTTTGTGTTCTTGGTCCAGTCGCTGTTTTCAATAAGATGGTCCAACTTACAATTTAGTGACACTTGTAGCCTGTTGCATTCTTTTCTTAATCTATCATAGGAATAGTCCAGCATCCAGTTCTTCCAGTGTGTCGGTACTGCCATTTGAAAGGCACGTTTCTTCTCTCTTGCAATGCGAAAAGCCTCCTCCATTTCAAGTTTCTTTAATTCAATGTTTTTTTTTTAAAATAATATTTTGAAATTGGTCAAATGGTCGACCTGACAGCTGTAACAAACGTTGAGGTAGGACAGATCTTGGCATCACTTGTTCATCAAGGCATTTCCTAAGGAATCCAAATCGTAACTTCAGTTGGTGAGCTTTGATTAGCGATTTGGAGAAACCAGGAACGACAGGAGAAAGACCAGGACAGCTTGTAGAGAAGTAATAGAAGAGCCGTGTGGAATCCATGTTGGAAAGGATCACAATTTTGCGCGTGATCAAGATATTTCTACGAGTCCACGGGGAAAATGAAACACGATAAGTTCCCAAGTGCACTTTCGTGTAATAATCACATCATCAGGGGAGACACAAGAGAGAAATATAACAGTCAGTTGATATACATCGAAGAGACGAAGCTAGGACGCCATTTGGTAAACATATGATTGTCCAAAACAAACTACGAGCGTTCATAAACTAATCATTTTACAAATTTGATCAACAATAAAGTTTTCTAATTTGTATAGACCATATATATATATATATATATATATATATATATATATATATATATATATATATATACATATATATATATATATATATTACATATATATATATATATATATATATATATATATATATATATATATATATATATATATATATATATATATATATATATATATATATATATATATATATATTTTTTATACTAATCGCCATTTCCCGCATTAGCGAGGTAGCGTTAAGAACAGAGAATCATAATGTGGGGGAGGGGGCGAAATCCTGGGAGCGTTGAAGAATGTTTGGAAGTCGAGAACATTATCTCGGAAAGCAAAAATGGGTATGTTTGAAGGAATAGTGGTTCCAACAATGTTGTATGGTTGCGAGGCGTGGGCTATGGATAGAGTTGTGCGCAGGAGGGTAGATGTGCTGGAAATGAGATGTTTGAGGACAATATGTGGTGTGAGGTGGTTTGATCGAGTAAGTAATGTAAGGATAAGAGAGATGTGTGGAAATAAAAAGAACGTGGTTGAGAGCGCAGAATAAGGTGTTTTGAAATGGTTTGGGCACATGGAGAGAATGAGTGAGGAAATATTGACCAAGAGGATATATGTGTCGGAGATGGAGGGAACGAGGAGAAGTGGGAGACCAAAATGGAGATGGAAAGATGCAGTGAAAAAGATTTTGAGTGATCGGGGCCTGAACATGCAGGAGGGTGAAAGGCGGCCAAGGAATAGAGTGAATTGGATCGATGTGGTATACCGGGGTTGACGTGCTGTCAATGGATTGAATCAGGGCATGTGAAGCGTCTGGGGTAAACCATGGAAAGTTGTGTGGGGCCTGGATGTGGAAAGGGAGCTGTGGTTTCGGGCATTATTGCATGACAGCTAGAGACTGAGTGTGAACGAATGGGGCCTTTATTGTCTTTTCCTAGCGCTACCTCGCACACATGAGGGGGGAGGGGGATGGTATTCCATGTGTGGCGAGGTGGCGATGGGAATGAATAAAGGCAGACAGTGTGAATTGTGTGCATGGGTATATATGTATGTGTCTGTGTGTGTATATATATGTGTATATTGAGATGTATAGGTGTGTATATTTGCGTGTGTGGACGTGTATGTATATACATGTGTATGGGGGTGGCTTGAGCCATTTCTTTCGTCTGTTTCCTTGCGCTACCTCGCAAACGCGGGAGACAGCGACATAGCAAAATGAATAAACGAATAATAAATGTATATATATATGTATATATATATATATATATATATATATATATATATATATATATATATATATATATATATATATATATATATATTTGGCTTTGTCGCTCTTTCCCGCATTAGCTAGGTAGCGCAAGGAAATTGACGAAAGAAAATGGCCCAACCCACCCACATACATATGTATATACATACAAGTACAAAAACGCAAATATACATACCTATACATCTCAAAGTATACATATATATACCCAGACAGACATATACATATATACACAAGTACATAATTCATACTGTCTGCCTTTCTTCATTCCAATCGCCACCCCGCCACACATGAGATAACAACCCCTCTCCCCCTCATGTGCGCGAGGTAGCGCTAGGAAAAGACAACAAAAGCCACATTCATTCACAGTCAGTCTCTAGCTGTTATGTAATAATGCACCGAAACCACAGCTCACTTTGCACATTAAGGCCCCATAGAACCTTCTATGTTTTACCCCAGATGCTTCACATGCCCTTGTTGAATCCATTGAAAGCACGTCGACCCCGGTATACCACATCGTTCCAATTCACTCTATTCCTTGAACGACTTTCACCCTCCTGCATGTTCAGGCCCCGATCACTGAAAATCTTTTTCACTCCATATTTCCACCTCCAATTGGGTGTCCCACTTCTCCTCGTTTCCACCGCCTCTAACACATATATCCTCTTGGTCAATGTTTCCTCATTCATTCTCTCCATGAGACCAAACGCTTTCAAAACACCCTTTTCTGCTCTCTTAACCACACCCTTTTTATTACCACATATCTCTCTTACCCTATTATTACTCACTCGATCAAACCATCTCACACCACATATTGTCCTCAAACATCTCATTTCCAGCACATCCACCCTCCTGCACACAACTCTATCCATAGCCCACGCCTCGCAACCATATAACATTGTTGGAACCACTATTCCTTCAAACATACCCATTTTTGCTTTCTTAGGTAATGTTCTCGACTTCCACACATTCCTCAATGCTCCCAGAACTTTCGCCTCCTCCCACACCCTATGATTTACTTCTGCTTCCATGGTTCCATCCGCTGCCAAATCCACTCCCAGATATCTAAAACACTTCACTTCCTCCAGTTTTTTCTATATTCAAACTTACCTCCCAATTGACTTGTCCCTCAACCCTACTGTACCTAATAACCTTGCTCTTATTTACATTTAGTCTCAGCTTTCTTCTTTCACACACTTTACCAAACTCAGTCACCAAATTCTGCTGTTTCTCACACGAATCAGCCACCATCACTGTATCATCAGCGAACAACAACTGACTCACTTCCCAAGCTCTCTCATCAACAACAGACTCCATACTTGCCCCCTCTTTCCAAAACTCTTGTATTCACCTCCCTAACCAGCCCATCCACAAACAAATTAAACAACCATGGAGACATCACACACTCCTGCCGCAAGCCTACTTTCACTGAGAACCAATCACTTTCCTCCCTTCCTACACGTACACATGCCTTACATCCTCGATAAAAACTTTTCACTGCTTCCAACAACTTGCCTCCCACACTGTATATTCCTAATACCTTCCACAGAGCATCTCTATCAACTCTATCATATGCCTTCTCCAGATCCATAAATGCTACATACAAATCCATTTGCTTTTCTAAGTATTTCTCACATACATTCTTCAAAGCAAACACCTGATCCACACATCCTCTACCATTTCTGAAACCACACTGATCTTCCCCAATCTGATTCCCTGTGCATACCTTCACCCTCTCAGTCAATACCCTCCCATATAATTTCCTAGGAATAATCACCAAGCTAATACCTCTGTGATTTGAGCACTCATTTTTATCCCTTTCCCTTTGTACAATGGCACTATGCAAGAATTCCGCCAATCCACAGGCACCTCACCATGAGACATACATACAGTAAATAACCTTACCAACCAGTGAACAACACAGTCATCCCCTTTTTTAATAAATTCCACTGCAATACCATCCAAACCCGCTGCCTTGCCGGCTTTTATCTTCCGCAAAGGTTTTACTATCTCTTCTCTGTTTACCAAATCATTTTCCCTAACCCTCTCACTTTGCACAACACCTCGACCAAAACACCCTATATCTGCCACTCTATCATCAAACACATTCAACAAACCTTCAAAGCACTCCATCTCCTTCTCACACCACCACTACTTGTTACCACCTCCCAATTAGCCCCCTTCACTGATGTTCCCATTTGTTCCCTTGTGTTACCCACTTTATTTACCTCCTTCCAAAACATCTTTTTATCCTCCCTAAAATTTGATACTCTCTCACCCCAACTCTCATTTGCCCTCTTTTTCACCTCTTGCAGCTTTCCCTTGACCTCCTGCCTCTTTCTTTTATACATCTCCCACTCAATTGCATTATTTCAATACAAAAATCGTCCAGATGCTTCTCTTGTCTTTCACTAATAATCTTACTTCTTCATTTCACCACTCACTACCGTTTCTAATCTGCCCACCTACCACGCTTCTCAAGCCACAAGCATCTTTTGCGCAAGCCATCACTGCTTCCCTAAATACATCCCATTCCTCTTCCACTCCCCTTACGTCCTTAGTTCTCACCTTTTTCCATTCTCTTTTCAGTCTCTCCCAGTACTTCCTCACACAAGTCTTCTTCCCAAGCTCACTTACTCTCACCACTCTTTTCACCCCGACATTCTCTCTCCTTTTCTGAAAATCTCTACAAATCTTCACCTTCACCTCCAGAAGATAGTGATCAGACATCCCTCCAGTTGCACCTCTCAGCACATTAACATCCAAAAGTCTCTCTTTCGCGCGCCTATCAATTAACACGTAATCTAATATCGCTCTCTGTCCATCTCTCCTACTTACATGCGTATACTTATGTATATCTCTTTTTTAAACCAGTATTCCCAATCATCAGTCCTTTTTCAGCACATAAATCTACAAGCTCTTCACCATTTCCATTTACAACACTGAACACCCCATGTACACCAATTATTCCCTCAACTGCCACATTACTCACCTTTGCATTCAAATCACCCATCACTATAACCCGTTCTCGTGCATCAAAACTACTAGCACACTTACTCAGCTGCTCCCAAAGCACTTGCCCCTCATGATCTTTCTTCTCATGCCCAGGTGCATATGCACCAATAATCACCCATCTCTGTCCAATCTAAAACTGATTTTTAGATTATTACTACTTGAAGGAGGAGATAACTGGTCTTATGAGACATCTATCTTTGTGATTATCAGGAAGACCATGTGTATGAAGAAGATATGAATTAAACATCCTTAATTCCTTCAAAATGTTGATTTTGGCGTCGCAAAGTGGCCAGGAATAGCATTGCTTCCGATACGTAGTTAATGCATGAATTTTTATGTCCACAGATAGCTCGTTGCCTCCAGATCTATGGTGGGAGAGGTTTTTGTTGGCATCTTGGATGATCATGATGGTGGTGTTAACACGGAGCTACGCTGGTAACCTCATGTCCTACCTGGCCGTGAGATACATCCCACAACCATACCAGACCCTGCAGGCCGTATTGGATGACTCCTCCGTAACCATGATATGGGAAGTCGACACCTCATATGTGCAGTATTTTCGCGTAAGTTTTTATTATTTATCATTATTTTAAGATGTGATGCATAGATTTTTTCAATTGTCTCACTGTCAGTAGCTTATTCATGGAATATCTTTAAACTGAAATTTTAACTTCAATCAATAGCCAACCAAAAAATCTGGTTTAGATACGTTGATGGTGTGTTGTGTTTTTTTTGCCATCTTCTGAGACTGTAAAGTTTTCTTTAATGAATTTGATAATACACCCCTACAATCAAATTCTAGAGTGAATAGGAAAAAGAAGGCAAAATGCCGTTTCTTGATGTGTTTATAACCAGGGAATCTGATCACTTATCCTTTAAGATCCACAAAAGCCTTTCAAAGCTTAGAGCTATATTCATTAGTTTTCAGTAAATGATCCTTCTGTAACAATGTCTGCAGTTATGTCTATGTGTTTAAGAATATTACGATAAATGATCCCATAAGTTTGGTAGCTGAATGTACTTATATAAGAAGTATTTTTTGGTAGTTATGTTGTTATGTTATCGTGGTTAGTTTGTGAACAAGACTTACTGGAAAACCAGGAAGACAGTTTATGCATCTAGTAACAAAAATGTGGAAAAAGTTGATGGCGTTAGGTATTTGATGTTGCCCAATTCTTCTAACTTAGCTAATGTAAGAAAGGTACTAAAAGTCAGTGCTTTTAATATTGCTATCCAATACAGCACGACTATCACTAAGACATTGATTAGAAGTAGGTTAAATCATCAAAAAGAATGTTAGTGTTGACGCCGTCAAATTTATACAACTGCATCCATTTGCCAGACCGGTAAAACTGTAACTGAGAGATGCTATTGGCATCGTCATTCAGTACGCAGGGATGACCACAATGAAGCTATCGCTGAACAATAGCAAGAAAGTGATCATCCTGCACAGTCCAAAAACATGTTCACTTGTAACGAACAACAAATTGGTAGGTTGCTCTGGAACTTTCAATGGTACCAATGTGGTCTATGAATACCTGTGCAGTATTGAGGACTGTCAGCCTCAATACACAAACTACATCGGACATATAACCTGCGCTCTGAGCCGCCGCCTCTCACTCCACTTACAACATGGTGAAATCAAACAGCATCATGAACAAAAGTATGGAAAGAGACAAAAAATGGAGATTTTAGTGAATAACACCAAAATTATCGCTACTTGCAATGATCGGAGGATACTATAGCTGTTAGAAGCCGTTCACTTTAGACAGAAAGCACCTGTCATTAACATCCAGACAAACATGACCACCACCATATAGCTCTTTGATGGCCCGCTGATACGACGTAGACCTATTGCCTTTTGAGGACAGGTACAAGACGTCACTGACCCACCAAAACGTACAGAAACCGCCACATCAGGACAGGAAGACATGTCACTGACCCACTTTTACTTTGTTTACGAAAGTCAGAGAGAATCGGACTAGCCTGACCTTACCTCATCTTCACACCAGAATAATAACAGTCTCGCATGGCCCAACTTTTGGTATTTAATGATGGACTGTCAATATATTGCTCCAACATTTGATATTCCTTTTTTATGCTTACTCAACTGTAAGACTTTCTATATTTCTGATTCCATCTCTTGTATATAGGGTTTGACTCACAGTATCAAGACAATCCTATTTTTCATCGCTTTCAGTTTCGATACTAACTGTGGGCTTTTCCAAGAATGCTTCTTATATTCATTTCATTTGAGTTTTACATTTCATATCCAAGATCCGTGACGCATTCTTTTTTTCTTTTAAGTAGATACCAAATGATGCCGCTGTGAAGGCAAAAGCTTCATTAGAATAGAAAGAATGACATTGGACAACTAGAGTTTGAACACCCACCTAATGTTGAAATATAATGAAAAAATTATAGAACCTGAGAAAGAATGATAACTCTACATATGCTATCTTATATATATATATATATATATATATATATATATATATATATATATATATATATAATATATATATTATATATATATATATATATATATATATATATATATATATATATATATATATATATATATATATATATATATTATATATATATATATATATATATATATATATATATATATATATATATATATATATATATATATATATATATATTTTTGCTTTGTCGCTGTCTCCCGCGTTTGCGAGGTAGCGCAAGGAAACAGACGAAAGAAATGGCCCAACCCACCCCCATACACATGTATATACATACGTCCACACACGCAAATATACATACCTACGCAGCTTTCCATGGTTTACCCCAGACGCTTCACATGCCCTGATTCAATCCACTGACAGCACGTCAACCCCGGTATACCACATCGATCCAATTCACTCTATTCCTTGCCCTCTTTTCACCCTCCTGCATGTTCAGGCCCCGATCATACAAAATCTTTTTCACTCCATCTTTCCACCTCCAATTTGGTCTCCCTTTTCTCCTCGTTCCCTCCACCTCCGACACATATATCCTCTTGGTCAATCTTTCCTCACTCATTCTCTCGATGTGACCAAACCATTAAATTTTAGGGAGAATAAAAAGATGTTTTGGAAGGAGGTAAATAAAGTGCGTAAGACAAGGGAACAAATGGGAACTTCAGTGAAGGGGGCTAATGGGGAGGTGATAACAAGTAGTGGTGATGTGACAAGGAGATGGAGGGAGCATTTTAAGGGTTTGTTGAATGTGTTTGATTATAGAATGGCAGATATAGGGTGTTTTGGTCGAGGAGGTGTGCAAAGTGAGAGGGTTAGGGAAAATGATTTGGTAAAAAGAGAAGTTGTACCTAAGCTTTGTGGAAGATGAAAGGCAGCAAGGCAGCAGGTTTGGATGGTATTGCAGTGGAATTTATTAAAAATGGCGGTGACTCTATTGTTGACTGGTTGATAAGGTTATTCAATGTATGTATGATTCATGGTGAGATGTCTGAGGATTGGCGGAATGCTTGCATAGTACCATTGTACAAAGGCAAAGGGGATAAGAGTGAGTGATCAAATTACAGAGGTATAAGTTTGTTGAGTATTCATGGTAAATTATATGGGAGGGTATTGATTGAGAGGGTGAAGGCATGTACAGAGCATCAGATTGGGGAAGAGCAGTGTGGTTTCAGAAGTGGTAGAGGATGTGTGGATCAGGTGTTTGCTTTGAAGAATGTATGTGAGAAATACTTAGAAAAGCAAATGGATTTGTATGTAGCATTCATGGATCTCGAGAAGGCATATGGTAGAGTTGATAGAAATGCTCTGTGAAAGGTATTAAGAATATATGGTGTAGGAGGCAAGTTGTTAGAAACAGTGAAAAGTTTTTATCGAGGATATAAGGCATGTGTACGTTTAGGAAGAGAGGAAAGTGATTGGTTCTCAGTGAATGTA
>NC_092269.1:13901976-13906976 GCF_036320965.1 Panulirus ornatus
GAGAGAATATCATCAAACTTTACGCAGAGTAATAAATGTTTTTAAAGGAGGTAAATAACGTGCGTAAGATAAGAAAACCAATGGGAACATCGATGATAGCAGGTAGTGATGAAGTGAGGAGATGGAGAGACTATTCTGAAGGTTTGTTGAATGAGTTCGTTGATAGTATGGTAGATGTAGGGTGCGTTGGTCGGGGTGGGTTACCGAAGTCAGAGGGTCAGAGAGAATGTTTGGGTTAAGAGAGAAGAGGTAGTGAGAGCTTTGCGGAAGATGAAATCTGGTAAGGCGGCGGATTTGGATATTACTGCAGTAGAACTTATTAAGAGAGTGGTTGACTGTGTTGTTGACTGATTGGTAAGGATATTCAATGTATGTATGGATCATGGTAAAGTGCCTAAGGATTGGTGGAATGCATGTATAGTTCCACTGTACTAGGGCCAAGGGGGTAAAGGCGCGTGTTCAAACTACAGAGGCATACGTTTGTTGAGCATTTCTGGAAGGTTTAAAGTGAGGATATTAATTGAGAGGGTGAAGGCATGTACAGAGCATCAGATTGGGGAAGAGCAGTGTGGTTTTAGAAGTGGTAGAGAATGTGTGAATGTGAAGAAAGTGTAAGAAATAATTAGATAAACAGATGGATTTGGATGTGGCATTTATATATATGTGGAAAAGGCGTAGGAGAGGCTCGATAGGGATGCTTTATGGAAAGTCTTAATAGTATATGGTGTGGAAGGTAAGCTGTTAGAAACAGTGAAAAGTTTTTATAAGCATATGTATGAGATGGAAGAGAGGAGAGTGACTGGTTCCCAGTGAAGTTCGGTCTGCTGCAGGGGTACGTGATGTCTCCATGGTTGTTTAATTTGTTTATGAATGGGGTGGTTAGGAGGATAATTGCAAGAATGTTGGAAAGAGGGGCGTGTATGCAGTCTGTTGGGGATGAGAGGGTTGGTAAGTGAATCAGTTATTGTTCGCCGATGACAAAGCACTGGTAGCTGATTCGAATGAGAAACTGCAGAAGTTGGTAAGTGTGATTGCAATAGTGTGTGAAAGGTGTAAGTTGAGAGTAAATGTGACCAAGAGCAGGGTTATCAGGTTCAGTAGGGTTGAAGGACAAGTTAATTGGGAAGCAAGTTTGAATGGAGAAAAGTTGGAGGAACCGAGGTGATTTTTATAGCTGGAAGTGGACTTAGCAGAGAGTGGAACCCTGGAAGCGGAAGTGAGCTATAGGGTGGGGAAGGGGTCGAAGTTTCTGGGAGTAATGAAGAGTGTGTGGAAGGAGAAATTGTTATCTCGGAGAGCAGAAATGGGTATGTTTGAAGGAAAAGTACACGAGTTTGCATTAGAAATGCAGACAACAAGATTGGCCCACAACAGGGTTGTCTGAAAAAAAGAATTAACTTCAGAGGAAAAATTTAATTCCGCTCAGTATAACCGACGCTGCTGCACATTTGCCTTCTAGTGTTCCTGTTACCACTGTCGATATACGTCCATTTCTGGCATATACCTGAATTTATAGAATATATGCCTAAACGACTTTTGAAGGTATCTATATATTTAGCATTCACTGCCTTTAACGGCAACTTACTCCAGTGCTCAAAACACCTATAGGAAAAGAAGCTTTTACCCCACATCCATACTAAATCTTTTAGCTTTCAGTCTTATTCGATTTGTCCTTGTAACCAAATTTTCTTGTATTTCGTAAAGGTACTCGTGATTTACTTTATCGAACTTGTTCAGAATTTTGAACAATATGATTACGTCGTCGCGAAGTCTGTTTTTAATGTTTTCTTAGGCAGAAGAGATCCAATCGTTTTAGCCTCTCATCGTATGCCAGATTTCTAAACGATGCGATCAATTTTTTCGCGCGTCTTTGTACTAGCTCTAATTTGCCCTCGTCTATTTTATACTTTAGAAAACAAAACTGGCTGCATATTCAAGGTGTGGTCTTACTAGAGAAATATAAAGTGTAAGAATTGTTTCTGGTGTCCTATAATCTATGTTCCTGACTATGAAAATTAACATTTGGTTACCTTTTTTACTTGCTGCTTGTAGTTGTTAAGTGTATTTCAGATAGTTGCTAATGACAACTTCAAGGTCCTTTTCTTCATTTACTTTAGTTAGAGTTTCCGAATAGTTTACAGTCATAACGCATATTTTTGTCACCAAGGTGCAAACTTCACCCTTGTCTACAGTAAACCTCATTTCCCGCCTATATGGCCACTCCGGTAGTAAGTTACAAATTCTTTGAATCATTTTGCAGTCCCGCCTGTTTACAGCTCTACATCCTGGTTTAGTATCTTCAGCAGATTTGGAGATCTTAGATATGAGACAGCGTTCTAGGTTATTAATGTATATCTTGCAAAGAATTGGGCCTAGGACTGACCCCTGTAGCATACCACTCGTTACGTCTAGCCAATGGGAGACTTCGTTAATCAATATTACACGCTGTTTTTACTTCTTGATCTATATAGGTTACAATAGCCTACAAATGAAACTAGATTGTATATATACATATATATATATATATATATATATATATATATATATATATATATATATATATATACATATATATATATATATAAATATATGGTGACTGAGTTTGGAAAAGTGTGTGGAAGAAGAAAGTTAAGAGTAAATGTGAATAAGAGCAAGGTTATTAGGTACAGTAGGGTTGAGGGTCAAGTCAATTGGGAGGTGAGTTTGAATGGAGAAAAACTGGAGGAAGTGAAGTGTTTTAGATATCTGGGAGTGGATCTGGCAGCGGATGGAACCATGGAAGCGGAAGTGGATCATAGGGTGGGGGAGGGGGCGAAAATCCTGGGAGCCTTGAAGAATGTGTGGTAGTCGAGAACATTATCTCGGAAAGCAAAAATGGGTATGTTTGAAGGAATAGTGGTTCCAACAATGTTGTATGGTTGCGAGGCGTGGGCTATGGATAGAGTTGTGCGCAGGAGGATGGATGTGCTGGAAATGAGATGTTTGAGGACAATGTGTGGTGTGAGGTGGTTTGATCGAGTGAGTAACGTAAGGGTAAGAGAGATGTGTGGAAATAAAAAGGGCGTGGTTGAGAGAGCAGAAGAGGGTGTTTTGAAGTGGTTTGGGCACATGGAGAGGATGAGTGAGGAAAGATTGATCAAAAAGGATATATGTGTCGGAGGTGGAGGGAACAAGGAGAAGAGGGAGACCAAATTGGAGGTGGAAAGATGGAGTGAAAAAGATTTTGTGTGATCGGGGCCTGAACATGCAGGAGGGTGAAAGGAGGGCAAGGAATAGAGTGAATTGGAGCGATGTGGTATACCGGGGTTGACGTGCTGTCAGTGGGTTGAAGCAAGGCATGTGAAGCGTCTGGGGTAAACCATGGAAAGCTGTGTAGGTATGTATATTTGCGTGTGTGGACGTATGTATATACATGTGTATGGGGGGTGTTGGGCCATTTCTTTCGTCTGTTTCCTTGCGCTACCTCGCAAACGCGGGAGACAGCGACAAAGTATAATAAAAATAATATAAAATAATATATATATATATATATATATATATATATATATATATATATATATATATATATATATATATATATATATATATATATATATATATATTTTTTTTTTTTTTTTTCTTTTTTTGCTTTGTCGCTGTCTCCCGCGTTTGCGAGGTAGCGCAAGGAAACAGACGAAAGAAATGGCCTACATACCAACACAGCTTTCCATGGTTTACCCCAGACGCTTCACATGCCTTGATTCAATCCACTGACAGCACGTCAACCCCGGTATACCACATCGCTCCAATTCACTCTATTCCTTGCCCTCCTTTCACCCTCCTGCATGTTCAGGCCCCGATCACACAAAATCTTTTTCACTCCATCTTTCCACCATCAATTTGGTCTCCCTCTTCTCCTCGTTCCCTCCACCTCCGACACATATATTCTCTTGGTCAATCTTTCCTCACTCATTCTCTCCATGTGCCCGAACCATTTCAAAACACCCTCTTCTGCTCTCTCAACCGCGCTCTTTTTATTTCCACACATCTCTCTTACCCTTACGTTACTTACTCGATCAAACCACCTCACACCACATATTGTCCTCAAACATCTCATTTCCAGCACATCCATCCTCCTGCGCACAACTCTATCCATAGCCCACGTCTCGCAACCATACAACATTGTTGGAACCACTATTCCTTCAAACATACCCATTTTTGCTTTCCGAGATAATGTTCTCGACTTCCGCACATTCTTCAAGGCCCCCAGAATTTTCGCCCCCTCCCCCACCCTATGATCCACTTCCGCTTCCATGGTTCCATCCGCTGCCAGATCCACTCCCAGATATCTAAAACACTTTACTTCCTCCAGTTTTTCTCCATTCAAACTCACCTCCCAATTGACTTGACCCTCAACCCTACTGTACCTAATAGCCTTGCTCTTATTCACATTTACTCTTAACTTTCTTCTTCACACACTTTACCAAACTCAGTCACCAGCTTCTGCAGTTTCTCACATGAATCAGCCACCAGCGCTGTATCATCAGCGAACAACAACTGACTCACTTCCCAAGCTCTCTCATCCCCAACAGACTTCATACTTGCCCCTCTTTCCAAACTCTTGCATTTACCTCCCTAACAACCCCATCCATAAACAAATTAAACAACCATGGAGACATCACACACCCCTGCCGCAAACCTACATTCACTGAGAACCAATCACTTTCCTCTCTTCCTACACGTACACATGCCTTACATCCTCGATAAAAACTTTTCACTGCTTCTAACAACTTTCCTCCCACACCATATATTCTTAATACCTTCCACAGAGCATCTCTATCAACTCTATCATATGCCTTCTCCAGATCCATAAACGCTACATACAAATCCATATATATATATATATATATATATATATATATATATATATATATATATATATATATATATATATATATATAGAGAGAGAGAGAGAGAGAGAGAGAGAGAGAGAGAGAGAGACAGATAGATAGATAGATAGA
>NC_092269.1:13911976-13966976 GCF_036320965.1 Panulirus ornatus
TGTTGTTCGCTGATGATACAGCGCTGGTTGCTGATTCATGTGAGAAACTGCAGAAGCTGGTGACTGAGTTTGGTAAAGTGTGTGAAAGAAGAAAGTTAAGAGTAAATGTGAATAAGAGCAAGGTTATTAGGTACAGTAGGGTTGAGGGTAAAGTCAATTGGGAGGTAAGTTTGAATGGAGAAAAACTGGAGGAAGTAAAGTGTTTTAGATATCTGGGAGTGGATCTGGCAGCGGATGGACCCATGGAAGCGGAAGTGGATCATAGGGTGGGGGAGGGGGCGAAAGTCCTGGGAGCCTTGAAGAATGTGTGGAAGTAGAGAACATTATATCGGAAAGCAAAAATGGGTATGTTTGAAGTAATAGTGGTTTCAACAATGTTGTATGGTTGCGAGGCGTGGGCTATGGATAGAGTTGTGCGCAGGAGGATGGATGTGCTGGAAATGAGATATTTGAGGACAATGTGTGGGGTGAGGTGGTTTGATCGAGTAAGTAACGTAAGGGTAAGAGAGATGTGTGGAAATAAAAAGAGCGTGGTTGAGAGAGCAGAAGAGTGTGTTTTGAAATGGTTTGGGCACATGGAGAGACTGAGTGAGGAGAAATTGACCAAGAGGATATATGTATCGGAGGTGGAGGGAACGAGGAGAAGTGGGAGACCAAATTGGAGGTGGAAAGATGGAGTGAAAAAGATTTTGTGTGATCGAGGCCTGAACATGCAGGAGGGTGAAAGTAGTGCAAGTAATAGAGTGAATTGAATCGATGTGGTATACCAGGGTTGACGTGCTGTCAGTAGATTGAATCAGGGCATGTGAAGCGTCTGGGGTAAACCATGGAAAGCTGTGTAGGTATGTATATTTGCGTGTGTGGACGTATGTATATACATGTGTATAGGGGTGGGTTGGGCCATTTCTTTCGTCTGTTTCCTTGCGCTACCTCGCAAACGCGGGAGACAGCGGCAAAAAAAAAAAATATATATATATATATATATATATATATATATATATATATATATATATATACATAATTATATATATATATATATATATATATATATATATATATATATATATATATATATATATATATATATATATATATATATATATATATATATATATATATATATACATATATATATATATTCCCTGGGGATAGGGGAGAAAGAATACTTCCCACGTATTCCCTGCGTGTCGTAGAAGGCGACTAAAAGGGAAGGGAGCGGGGGGCTGGAAATCCTCCCCTCTCGTTCTTTTTTTTTTTTTTTTTTTTCCAAAAGAAGGAACAGAGGAGAGGTCCAGGTGAGGATATTCCCTCAAACGCCTAGTCCTCTGTTCTTAACGCTACCTCGCTATCGCGGGAAATAGCGAATAGTATGAAAAAAAAAAAAAATAAAAATATATATATATATATATATATATATATATATATATATATATATATATATATATATATATATATATATATCTTTTCTTTTTTCTTTCCAACTATTCTCCATTTCCCGCATTAGCGAGGTAGCGTTAAGAACAGAGGACTGGGCCTTTGAGGGAATACCCTCACCTGGACCAATTCTCTGTTTCTTCTTTTGGAAAATTAAGAAAAACCGAGAGGGGAGGATTTCCAGCCCCCCGCTCCCTCCCCTTTTAGTCGCCTTCTACGACACGCAGGGAATACATGGGAAGTATTCTTAATCCCCTATCCCCAGGGATAATATATATATATATATATATATATATATATATATATATATATATATATATATATATATATATATATATATATATATACATATATATATATATATATATATATATATATATATATATATATATATATATATATATATTTTTTTTTTTTTTTTTTTTTTATACTTTGTCGCTGTCTCCCGCGTTTGCGAGGTAGCGCAAGGAAACAGACGAAAGAAATGGCCCCACCCCCCCCCCCCATACACATGTATATACATACGTCCACACACGCAAATATACAAACCTACACAGCTTTCCATGGTTTACCCCAGACGCTTCACATGCCTTGATTCACTCCACTGAAAGCACGTCAACCCCGGTATACCACATCGCTCCAATTCACTCTATTCCTTGCCCTCCTTTCACCCTCCTGCATGTTCAGGCCCCGATCACACAAAATCTTTTTCACTCCATCTTTCCACCTCTAATTTGGTCTCCCTCTTCTCCTCGCTCCCTCCACCTCCGACACATATATCCTCTTGGTCAATCTTTCCTCACTCATTCTCTCCATGTGCCCAGACCACTTCAAAACACCCTCTTCTGCTCTCTCAACCACGCTCTTTTTATTTCCACACATCTCTCTTACCCTTACGTTACTCACTCGATCAAACCACCTCACACCACACATTGTCCTCAAACATCTCATTTCCAGCACATCCATCCTCCTGCGCACAACTCTATCCATAGCCCACGCTTCGCAACCATACAACATTGTTTGAACCACTATTCCTTCAAACATACCCATTTTTGCTTTCCGAGATAATGTTCTCGACTTCCACACATTCTTCAAGGCCCCCAGAATTTTCGCCCCCTCCCCCACCCTATGATCCACTTCCGCTTCCATGGTTCCATCCGCTGCCAGATCCACTCCCAGATATCTAAAACACTTCACTTCCTCCAGTTTTTCTCCATTCAAACTCACCTCCCAATTGACTTGACCCTCAACCCTACTGTACCTGATTACCTTGCTCTTATTCACATTTATTCTTAACTTTCTTCTTCCACACACTTTACCAAACTCAGTCACCAGCTTCTGCAGTTTCTCACATGAATCAGCCACCAGCGCTGTATCATCAGCGAACAACAACTGACTCACTTCCCAAGCTCTCTCATCCCCAACAGACTTCATACTTGCCCCTCTTTCCAAAACTCTTGCATTCACCTCCCTAACAACCCCATCCATAAACAAATTAAACAACCATGGAGACATCACACACCCCTGCCGCAAACCTACATTCACTGAGAACCAATCACTTTCCTCTCCTCCTACACGTACACATGCCTTACATCCTCGATAAAAACTTTTCACTGCTTCTAACAACTTTCCTCCCACACCATATATTCTTAATACCTTCCACAGAGCATCTCTATCAACTCTATCATATGCCTTCTCCAGATCCATAAATGCTACATACAAATCCATTTGCTTTTCTAAGTATTTCTCACATACATTCTTCAAAGCAAACACCTGGTCCACACATCCTCTACCACTGAAACCACACTGCTCTTCCCCAATCTGATGCTCTGTACATGCCTTCACCCTCTCAATCAATACCCTCCCATATAATTTACCAGGAATACTCAACAAACTTATACCTCTGTAATTTGAGCACTCACTCTTATCCCCTTTGCCTTTGTACAATGGCACTATGCACGCATTCCGCCAATCCTCAGGCACCTCACCATGAGTCATACATACATTAAATAACCTTACCAACCAGTCAACAATATAGTCACCCCCTTTTTTAATAAATTCCACTGCAATACCATCCAAACCTGCTGCCTTGCCAGCTTTCATCTTCCGCAAAGCTTTCACTACCTCTTCTATGTTTACCAAATCATTTTCCCTAACCCTCTCACTTTGCACACCACCTCGTCCAAAACACCCTATATCTGCCACTCTATCATCAAACACATTCAACAAACCTTCAAAATACTCACTCCATCTCCTTCTCACATCACCACTACTTGTTATCACCTCCCCATTTGCGCCCTTCACTGAAGTTCCCATTTGCTCCCTTGTCTTACGCACTTTATTTACCTCCTTCCAGAACATCTTTTTATTCTCCCTAAAATTTAATGATACTCTCTCACCCCAACTCTCATTTGCCCTTTTTTTCACCTCTTGCACCTTTCTCTTGACCTCCTGCCTCTTTCTTTTATACATCTCCCACTCAATTGCATTTTTTCCCTGCAAAAATCGTCCAAATGCCTCTCTCTTCTCTTTCACTAGTACTCTTACTTCTTCATCCCACCACTCACTACCCTTTCTAGTCAACCCACCTCCCACTCTTCTCATGCCACAAGCATCTTTTGCGCAATCCATCACTGATTCCCTAAATACATCCCATTCCTCCCCCACTCCCCTTACTTCCATTGTTCTCACCTTTTTCCATTCTGTACTTCCTCACACAGGTCTCCTTCCCAAGCTCACTTACTCTCACCACCCTCTTCACCCCAACATTCACTCTTATTTTCTGAAAACCCATACAAATCTTCACCTTAGCCTCCACAAGATAATGATCAGACATCCCTCCAGTTGCACCTCTCAGCACATTAACATCCAAAAGTCTCTCTTTCGCACGCCTGTCAATTAACACGTATATATATATATATATATATACATATATATATATATATATATATAAATATATATATATATATATATATATATATATATATATATATATATATATATATATATAAATATATATATATATATATATATATATATATATATATATATATATATATATATATATATATATATATATATATATTATTATATTATTTCTATTTTGTTTTGTCGCTGTCTCCCGCGTCTGTGAGGTAGCGCAAGGAAACAGACGAGGGAAATAGCCCAACCCACCCCCATACACAATGTATATACATACACGTCCACACACGCAAATATACGTACCTATACATCTCCATGTACACATATATATATACACACAGAGACACATACATATATACCCATGCACACGTTTCACACTGTCTGCCTTTATTCATTCCCATCGCCACGTCGCCACACATGGAATACCATCCCCCTTCCCCCTCATGTGTGCGAGGTAGCACTAGGAAAAGACAACAAAGGCCCCATTCGTTCACACTCAGTCTCCAGCTGCCATGCAATAATGCAAGAAACCAGAGCTCCCTTTCCACATCCAGGCCCCACACAACTTTCCATGGTTTACCCTAGACGCTTCAAATACCCTGATTCAATCCACTGACAGCACGTCAACCCCGGTATACCACATCGATCCAATTCACTCTATTCCTTGCCCTCCCTTCAACCTCCCGCATGTTCAGGCCCCGATCACACAAAATCTTTTTCACTCTATCTTTCCACCTCCAATTCGGTCTCCCACTTTTCCTCGTTCCCTCCACCTCCGATACATATATCCTCTTGGTCAATCTTTCCTCACTCATTCTCTCCATGTGCCCAAACCATTTCAAAACACCCTCTTCTGCTCTCTCAACCACGCTCTTTTTACTTCCACACATCTCTCTTACC
This sequence comes from Panulirus ornatus, assembly GCF_036320965.1. Lineage (NCBI taxonomy): Eukaryota > Metazoa > Arthropoda > Malacostraca > Decapoda > Palinuridae > Panulirus > Panulirus ornatus. Next base: position 13,917,233 of record NC_092269.1, read on the forward strand.
CTTACATTACTTACTCGATCAAACCACCTCACACCACACATTGTCCTCAAACATCTCATTTCCAGCACATCCACCCTCCTGCGCACAACTCTATCCATAGCCCACGCCTCGCAACCATACAACATTGTTGGAACCACTATTCCTTCAAACATACCCATTTTTGCTTTCTGAGATAATGTTCTCGACTTCCACACATTCTTCAAGGCTCCCAGGATTTTCGACCCCTCCCCCACCCTATGATTCACTTCCGCTTCCATGGATCCATCCGCTGCCAGATCCACTCCCAGATATCAAAAACACTTTACTTCATCCAGCTTTTCTCCATTCAAACTTACCTCCCGATTGACTGGACCCTCAACCCTACTGTACCTAATAACCTTGCTCTTATTCACATTTAATCTTAACTTTCTTCTTTCACACACTTTACCAAACTCAGTCACCAGCTTCTGCAGTTTCTCACATGAATCAGCCACCAGCGCTGTATCATCAGCGAACAACAACTGACTCACTTCCCAAGCTCTCTCATCCACAACAGACTTAATACTTGCCCCTCTTTCCAAAACCCTTGCATTCACCTCCCTAACAACCCAATCCATAAACAAATCAAACAAACATGGAGACATCACACACCCCTGCTGCAAACCTACATTCACTGAGAATCAATCACTTTCCTCTCTTCCTACACGTACACATGCCTTACATCCTCGATAAAAACTTTTCACTTCTTCTAACAACTTGTCTCCCACACCATATATTATTAATACCTTCCACAGAGCATCCGTATCAATTCTATCATATGCCTTCTCCAGATCCATAAATGCTACATACAAATCCATTTGCTTTTCTAAGTATTTCTCACATACATTCTTCAAAGCAAACACCTGATCCACAAATCCTCTACCACTTCTGAAACCACACTGCCCTTCCCCAATCTGATGCTCTGTATATCCCTTCACCCTCTCAATCAATACCCTCCCATATAATATACCAGGAATACTCAACAAACTTATACCTCTGTAATTTGAGCACTCACTCTTATCCCCTTTGCCTTTGTACAATGGCACTCTGCACGCATTCCGCCAATCCTCAGGCACCTCACCATGAGACATACATACATTAAATAACCTTACCAACCAGTCAACAATACAGTCACCCCTTTTTTAATCGATTCCACTGCAATACTATATATATACATACATATATATATATATATATATATATATATATATATATATATATATATATATATATATATATATATATATATATATATATATATATATATATATATATAAATATATATATATATTTATATGGTTTAAAAAGAGAGATATACATAAATATACGCATGTAAGTAGGAGAGATGGCAAGAGAGTGTTTTTGGAGTAAGTGTCAATTGATAGTATCGAAAAAGAGAGACTTTTGGATGTTAGACTTCTAAAAAGAGCAACTGAAGTTATGTCTGCTCATTATCTTGTCGAGTCGAAAGTGAAGATTTGTAGAGGTTTTCAGAAGAGAAGAGAGAATGTTGGGTGAAGAGAGTGGTGAGAGAAAGTGAGCTTGGGAAGGAGACTTGTGTGAGGAAATACCAAGAGACACTCAGTACAGAATGGAAAAAGGTGAGAACAAAGGACGTAACGGGAGTGGGGGGAGGAATGGGATGTATTTTGGGAAGCAGTGATGGCGTGCGCAAAAGATGCTTGTGGTATGAGAAACATGGGAGGTGGGTAGTTTAGAAATGGTAGGGAGTGGTGCTATGAAGAAGTAAGATTATTAGTGAAAGAGAAAAGAGAGGCATTTGGACGATTTTTGTTGGGAAATAATGGAAATGAGAGGGAGATGTATAAAGAAAGAGGCAAGAGGTCGAGAGAAAGGTGCAAGAGGTGAAAAAGAGGGCAAATGAGATTTAGGGTGAGAGAGTATCATTAAATTTTAGGGAGAATAAAAAGATGTTTTGGAAGGAGGTAAATAAAGTGCGTAAGACAAGGGAACAAATTAGAACTTCAGTGAAGTGGGCTAATTGGGAGGCGATAATAAATAGCGGTGATGTGAGAAGGAGATGGAGTGAGTATTTTGAAGGTTTGTTGAATGTGTTTGATGATAGAGTGGCATATACAGGGTCTTTTAGTTGAGGTGGTGTGCAATGTGACAGGATTAGGGAGAATGATTTGGTAAACAGAGAAGAGGTAGTAAAAGCTTTGCGGAAAATGAAAGCCTACAAGGCAGCGGATTTGGATGGTATTGCAGTGGAATTTATTAAAAAAGGGGGTGACTGTATTGTTGACTGGTTGGTAAGGTTATTTAATGTATGTATGACTCATGGTGAGGTGCCTGAGGATTGGCGGAATGCTTGCATAGTGCCATTGTACAAGGGCAAAGGGGATAAAAGTGAGTGCTCAAATTACAGAGGTATAGGTTTGTTGAGTATACCTGGCAAATTATATGTTAGGGCATTGATTGAGAGGGTAAAGGCATGTACAGAGAATGAGATTGTGGAAGAGCAGTGTGGTTTCTGAAGTGGTAGAAGATGTGTGGATCAGGTGTTTGCTTTGAGAATGTATGTGAGGAATACTTAGAAAAACAAATGGATTTGTATGTAGCATTTATGGATCTGGAGAAGGCATTTGAAAGAGTTGAGGGAGATGCTCTGTGGAAGGTATTAATGATATATGGTGTGGGAGGCAAGTTGTTGGAATCAGTGAAAAGTTTTTATAGAGGATGTAAGGCATGTGTACGTTTAGGAAGAGATGAAAATGATTGGTTCTCAGTGAATGCAGGATTGTGGCAAGGGTGTGTGATGTCTCCATGGTTGTTTAATTTATTTATGGATGAGTTGTTAGGGAGGTGAATGCAAGAGTTTTGGAAAGAGGAGCAAGCGCGCAGGCTGTTGTGGATGAGAGATCTTGGAAAGTGAGTCAGTTGTTGTTCGCTGATAATACAGTGCTGGTGGCTGATTCATGTGAGAAACTGCAGAAGCTTTAGTATACTGTGTGAAAGAAGACAGCTGAGAGTAAATGTGAATAAGAGCAAGGTTATCAGGTACAGTAGGGTTGAAGGACATGTCAAGTGAGAGGTAGGTTTCAATGGAGAAAAACTGGAGGAAGTAAAGTGTTATAGATATCTGGGAGTGGATTTGGCAGTGGATGAAACCATGGAAGCGAAAGTGAATCATAGGGTGGGGGAGGGGGCGAAAGTTCCGGGAGCCTTGAAGAATGTGTGGAAGTCGAGAACATTATCTCGGAAAGCAAAAATGGTTATGTTTGAAGGAATAGTGGTTCCAACAATGTGATATGATTGCGAGGCGTGGGCTATGGATAGAGTTGTGACGTGGCGGGTGGATGTGCTGGAAATGAGATGTTTGAGGAGAAAATGTAGTGTGAGGTGGTTTGACCGAGTAAGTAATAATAAGGTAAGAGAGATGTGTGGTAATAAAAAGAGTATGGTTGAGAGAGCAGAAGAGGGTGTTTTGAGATGGTTTGGGCACATGGAGAGAATGAGTGAGGAAAGATTGACCAAGAGGATATATGTGTCGGAGGTGGAGGGAACGAGGAGAAGTGGGAGACCAAATTGGAGGTGGAAAGATGGAGTGAAAAAGATTTTGAGTGATCGCGGCCTGAACATGCAGGAGGGTGAAAGGCGTGCAAAGAATAGTGAATTGGAACGATGTTGTATACAGGTGTCGACTTGCTGTCAATGGATTGAACTAGAGCATGTGAAGCGTTTGGGGTAAACCATGGAAAGTTGTGTGGGGCCTGGATATGGAAAGGGAGCTGTGGGTTCGGTGCATTATTACACGACAGCTAGAGACTGAGTGTGGACGAATATTACCTTGGTGGTCTTTTCCTAGCGATATCTCGCGCACATGAAGGGGAAGGGTTGTTATTTCAGGTGTTGCGGTGTGGCGATGGAAATGAATAAAGACAGACAATATGAAGTATGTACATGTGCATATATGTATATATCTCTGTGTGTACATATATATGTATACGTTGAGATGTATAGGTATGCATGTTTGCTTGAGTGGACGTGTATGTATATACATGTGTATGTGGGGGGTTTTGGCCATTCTTTCGTCTTTTTCCTTGCGCTACCTCGCTAATGCGAGACATATATATATATATATATATATATATATATATATATATATATATATATGTATATATATATATATATATATATATATATATAAAGTGCACTTGGGAACTTTTCGTGTTTCATTTTCCCCGTGGACTCATAGGAATATCTTGATCACGCGCAAAATTGTGATCCTTTCCAATATATATATATATATATATATATACATATATATATATATATATATATATATATATATATATATATATATATATATATATATATATATATATATATTGGAAAGGATCACAATTTTGCGCGTGATCAAGATATTCCTATGAGTCCACGGGGAAAATGAAACACGAAAAGTTCCCAAGTGCACTTTCGTGTAATAATCACATCATCAGGGGAGACACAAGAGAGAAATGTAACAGTCAGTTGATATACGTCGAAGAGACGAAGCTTGGAAGCCATTTGGTAAACATGTGATTGTCCAAAACATACAACGAGCGTTCATAAACTTATCCTTTTACAAATCTTATCAACAATAAGGTTATGTAATATATGTAGACCATCAATAATATTAAGATTATAATTCTTTGTGTATTTAATATCTAATGGTCGACCATTTGACCAATTTCAAGATATTATTTTAAAGAAAGACATGGAATTAAAGAAACTTGAAATGGAGGAGGCTTTTCGCATTTTAAGAGAGAAGAAACGTGCCTTTCAAATGGCAATACTGACACACTGGAAGAACCGGATGTTGGACTATTGCTATGATGAATTAAGGAAAGAACGCAATAGGCTACAAGTGTCACTAAATCGTAAGTTGGACCATCTTATTGAAAACAGCAACTGGACCAAATAAACAACTAGATAAAGATTCCAAATGTGCATTAGGCTACGGTTTAAGTTTTGTGTGCTCTAACAGAAAAGCCAGCTGTGTTGATGTCACAAAGTCTTCGTATTAAGAAAAATACGGTAATTTATGTAACGATGATGTTATTATTTGTAAGGGTTTAGTGTATGCCAGTTTGTCAAAACCAGTGGAAGCAAATAGCCCTAAAAGAGCCATAAGAGCTACTTACACCGTAAAAAAAAAGACAAGGATATACATATTACTAAAGCAGATAAGGATAACACTGTTATGATTTTAGACAAAAGTAACTATTCATCTAGAATGAATGATCTTCTAAATGATAACACAACATATTCTAAACTTAGTAAAAATCCCTTAGAAGCAGTTAATTCTCACTTCAATGAAGAAATGAAGTTGTTGTTGAAAGGTAACATTTCTCTTATCAAAAGTTTGTCATCTCTGTCCCCTTCATTGCCATATATGTATGGACTTATCAAAACACATAAATAGAATTTTCCAGCAAGACCTTTAGTGAGTTCAGTAGGCTCCATCACATATAAATTGTCAAGATGGTTAGTTTCTTTATTAAGCCCTTTAGTAGGTAAGGTATCAAATTCTAGTATCATGAACAATGTAAGTTTAGTCAACAAGCTAAAAAATATCAATGTTAATTTTCATTTCAAACTAGTTAGCTTTGATGTTTCCTCACTTTTCAATAAGTTCCAGTTGATGACCTTTTCGAATATTTATTTGATGTCTTGGATAATATTCATTTACCTGTTTCAAAGTCTAGTTTCATTGAACTGATAAAATTGTGTATAAAAGACTGTATTTCAATTTAATGGAGACTATTCTGCTCAAAAATTTGGTATGACAATGGGTAACCCTCTTTCACCTGTACTAAGTAACCTTTATATGGAATTTTTTGAAACAAAATCACTAAAGGATATCTTACCATCTAACGCAATTTGGATTAGGTATGTAGATGATGTTCTCTGTGTTTGGCCAACAAATGAAAATTTACAAATATTTCTCCCCTTACTTAACAATTTAGTACCTTCCATCAAATTTACTGTAGAAAATGAAAATAATGTTATGTTACCATTTTTAGATTGCATGATCCATAGACAAGGAAGCAAGTTTAAGTTTAGCATACAGAAAACCCACCAATGTATGCTCATATATCCATTATTACTCATCTCAACATGACAGAGTTGAATTATCATCATTTCAATCTATGTTCCTCAGGGCATTACGTATTTGCAGTCCAGAGTTTATTGATGATGAGTTTGAGAAGATTTATTCTATTGGATCTAAGTTAAAGTACCCTAGATCTTTCATTGATAAATCCCATTGACACCAAGAATCTTTTAGTTTTCCCTTTTAATAATTATTTCACTTTGCTTCCCATGTTTCTTAAATCCTTTAATGTAAATGTTGCCTTTAGCAACAATAATACTATAAAGAATATCTTAATCAGGAATTCACCAAAAAATTCTCTTGGTTGCATATATAAAGTTCCTTGTGGAAACTGTGATAAATGTTATGCTGGTCAGACTGGTAAGGATCTTTCTGTTAGTCTTAGGCAACATAAATATAGTATAAGAACGGGACAAGAATCAAATGCCTTGTTTAATCACGTTAAAATCTATGATCATTGTACTGACTGGAGTAACGCCATCTCAGTTATTAACTCTAACTCTATTACCAAGAAATATATTATTGAATCTTCCATTATTAAATACACAAAGAATTATAATCTTAATATTAGTGATGGTATATACAAATTAGATAACTTTATTGTTGATAAGATTTGTAAAATGATAAGTTTATGAACGCTCGTTGTATGTTTTGGACAATCACATGTTTACCAAATGGCGTCCTAGCTTCGTCTCTTCGATGTATATCAACTGACTTATATTTCTCTCTTGTGTCTCCCCTGATGATCCAAAACATATATCCTCTTGGTCAATCTTTCCTCACTCATTCTCTCCATGTGCCCAAACCATTTCAAAACACCCTCTTCTGCTCTCTCAACCACGCTCTTTTTATTTCCACACACCTCTCTTACCCTTACATTAACTACCCGATCAAACCACCTCACACCACTTATTGTCCACAAACATCTCATTTCCAGCACATCCACCCTCCTGCACACAACTCTATCCATAGTCCACGCATCACAACCATACAACATTATTGGAACCACTATTCCTTCAAACATACCCATTTTTGCTTTCCGAGATAATGTTCTCGACTTCCACACATTCTTCAAGGCTCCCAGGATTTTCGCCCCCTCCCCCACCCTATGATTCACTTCTGCTTCCATGGTTCCATCCGCTGCCAGATCTACTCCAAGATATCTAAAACACTTTACTTCCTCCACTTTTTCCCCATTGAAACCTACCTCCCAGTTGACATGTCTTTCAACCCTACTGTACCTAATAACCTTGCTCTTCTTCACATTTACTCTTAACTTTCCTCTTTCACACACTTTACCAAACTCAGTCACCAGCTTCTGCAATTTCTTACATGAATCATCCATCAGCGCTGTATCATCAGCGAACAACAACTGACTCACTTCCCAATCTCTCTCATCCACAACAGACTGCATACTTGGCCCTCTTTCCAAAACTCTTGCATTCACCTCCCCAACATACCCATCCATAAACAAATTAACCAACCATGGAGACATCACACACCCCTGCCGCAAACCTACATTCACTGAGAACCAATCATTTTCCTCTCTTCCTACACGTACACATGCCTTACATCCTCGATAAAAACTTTTCACTGCTTCTAACAACTTGCCTCCCACACGATGTATTCTTAAAACCTTCCACAGAGCATCTCTATCAACTCTATCATATGCCTTCTCCAGATCCATAAATGCTACATACAAATCCATTTGCTTTTCTAAGTATTTCTCACATACATTCTTCAAAGCAAACACCTGATCCACACACCTTCTATCACTTCTGAAACCACACTGCTCTTCCCCAATCTGATGCTCTGTACATGCCTTCACCCTCTCAGTCAATACCCTCCCATATAATTTACCAGGAATACTCAACAAACTTATACCTCTGTAATTTGAGCACTCACTCTTATCCCCTTTGCCTTTGTACAATGGCACTATGCACGCATTCCGCCAATCCTCAGGCACCCCACCATGAGTCATACATACATTAAATAACCTTACCAACCAGTCAACAATATAGTCACCCCCTTTTTTAATAAATTCCACTGCAATACCATCCAAACCTACTGCTTTACTGGCTTTCATCTTCCGTAAAGCTTTTACTACCTCTTCTCTATTTACCAAATCATTTTCCCTAACCTTCTCACTTTGAACACCACCTCGACAAAAACACACTATATCTGCCACTCTATCATCAAACACATTCAACAAACCTTCAAAATACTCACTCCATCTCCTTCTCACATCACCACTACTTGTTATCACCTCCCTATTAGCCCCCTTTCACTGAAGTTCCCATTTGTTCCCTTGTCTTGCGCACTTTATTTACATCCTCCCAAAACATCTTTTTATTCTCCCTGAAATTTAATGATAGTCTCTCACCCCAACTCTCATTTGCCCTCTTTTTCACCTCTTGCACCTTTCTCTTGACCTCCTGCCTCTTTCTTTTATACCTCCCCCACTCATTTGCATTTTTTCCCTGCAAAAATCGTCCAAATGCCTCTCTCTTCTCTTTCACTAACAATCTTACTTCTTCATCCCACCACTCACTACCTTTTCTAATCAACCCACCTCCCACTCTTCTCATGCCACAAGCATCTTCTGCGCAAGTCATCACTGCTTCCCTAAATACATCCCATTCCTACCCCACTCCCCTTACCTCCTTTGTTTTCACCTTTTTCCATTCTGTACTCAGTCTCTCCTGGTACTTCCTCACACACGTCTCCTTCCTAAGCTCACTTACTCTCACCACTCTCTTCACCCTTTCATTCTTTCTTCTTTTCTGAAAACCCCCACAAATCATCACCTTCGCCTCCACAAGATAATGTTCAGACATCCCTCTAGTTGCACCTCTCTGTACATTGACATCCAAAAGTCTCTCTTTCGTGCGTGTATCAATTAACACGTAATCCAATAACGCTCTCTGGCCATCTCTTTACCTACATACGTATACTTATGTATATCTCGCTTTTTAAACCAGGTATTCCCAATCACCAGTCCTTTTTCAGCACATAAATCTACAAGCTCTTCACCATTTCCATTTACAACACTGAACACTCCATTTACACCAATTATTCCCTCAACTGCCACGTTACTCACCTTTGCATTTATATATATATATATATATATATATATATATATATATATATATATATATATATATATATATATATATATATATATATATATATATATTATATATATATATATATATATATATATATATATATATATATATATATATATATATATATATATATATATATATATATATATATATATATATATATATATATATATATATTCGGCAGAATAGAGCACGAGGTCCTTGTACAACACATAAACAATGCTAAACCTGACTCCGAGCAGGCCTTCTACAACCTTTGAAATGCTAAAAAGGAAGTTTCTCCTACTACGACGACCCCGTAGTCGCTGCGAACCGTATGAGTGACGCTAGGTCAATTTTTCTTCATATTCCTTATCCCATGGTGGTAAAATTGCACTGTGTTTTGTTGTCTTTTCCTTTAAATCTAGAGATAATCTTAGTGTGAAGCATTTAATTTCTATTGTGAAATCCACTAATGGTGCCAACCTGGAATTTGATTTCGTATCTGGTTCATTTTTAAGTGTACTGGCTAGTGAATGTGTTTCTAGGTGTAGTGACATGCCACAAAGATTCCAGAGAGCCATTGCAAATCTCAAGAAAAATTAAGATATTCACTTCAACAAATCAGATAAGATAAGCCAGTTCGTAGTTTTGAATACAGTGGACTATAAGTGTAAACCTCAGGATCTTTTAAATGATACTCATAGATATGAAAGATTAACATCCATTCCCTTTAGCAATCAAGTGAAAACCCTCAACTCTAGACTCACCCAATTGTTAAAGAAGCATCAGGACATTCTGAAGTCAGTAAGGATGGTGAATCCCTCTCTTCCTTATATATATGGTCTCCCCAAAACTCACAAGATGGATGTCCAGTCAGACCAATTATATCATCTGTTAATTCCCCTAGTTATAAGTTATATCAATCGTTAGCAAAACATCTTAGAAATGTTCAAGGAGAAATCTCTTCATCGCATGTTATTGATAGCTTTGATTTTGTTAACAAAATTAGAAATATCAATTTGCCTGATCATAAACACATCAGTTTTGATGTGAGTTCCCTTTTCACTGAAGTCCCCAATAATGAAACCATCACATATCTAAGGAGGATGTTGCCCGATCTCAACCTTGTTTTGCCCTTACCCATAAAAACTTTCATTGATTTAGTTGAGCTTTGTGTTCCTAATAATGTTTTCCAAGATGATGAATGTAATCTTTATGGACAGGAATATGGTCTTGCAATGGGAAACCCTCTTAGTCCGATTCTTAGTATCATATTTATGGAGTATTTTGAGACTGAAATTTTAACTTCAATCAATAATCATCCGAAAGTTTGGTTCAGTTACGTGGATGATGTGTGATCCTTGTGGCCATCCTCCCAAGATTGTGACGTTTTCTTTAATTGATTGAATAACATCCAACTCCACGATCGAATTCAACATGGAATGGGAAAAAGAAGGCAGTCTTCTCTTTCTAGATGTGTTGATAAATAGAGAATCTGATCATTTGTCCTTTAAAATCTACAGAAAGCCTACTAACTCTGAGGAATATTCATTATCTATCAGTACATGATCCTTTTGTAAAAATGTCTGTAGTTATGTTTATTTCTAAGATCGCTACGGATACGTGGTCCCATAGGCCTGGTAGATGAATGTAGTCATATAAGATGTATCCTTTGGCAGTTATATTGTCCCAAATGGTTTGAGAACAAACCTTACTGGAATGCCAGGAAGACATTTCATGGTTCTTGTAACAAAGATGTGACAAATAAGGATAAGTCTCGATGTTTGGTGTTGCCCTATTTTCCCAACTTAGCTAATCTAAGACATAATCTAAAAACATTGCTTGCAATGTTGCTTTCCATTACAATAACACCATCAGCAAGACCTTAATGAATAGAAGGTCAAATCGTGCAACAATTGTGAGTGTTTTACGTCATCAAATGCAAGGCATATGGATACATCTACGTAGGCCAGACTGGTGAAACTGTAACTAAGAGGTGCTACTGGCACAGACACTCAGTACACAGGAATGACCACAAAAGTAAGATCGCTAAACATTGTCATGAAAATGATCACCCCAATAGATCTTGAAAATCCCGTTATTTTATTCTCCTCTGCTGATTATATCACACTTAACGTCATTGAATCTGTCTTAATTGCGAAAGCTAAGAGCTTTAATTTGTACCCAGGCAATTATAAAGCTCATCCTAGCATCAACCAAATCATTATGAGAGAATTGACAAAACACGAAAACATAAAACGAAGTTGTTCCGACACACCCAGCTACCCTGGTCAACGCTCGCCACCTGACCCCCACTTAATCACTTTGCCTTACAAGGGTTATGACCAGACAATGCAGATAGTACTTGGCCTAGAAAGATTGGTGTGGACGGCGGGAACTTAGTGTAATGTTGGGATTTAAATAACTTTGTTAATTACTGGCACCTGATGGGGTGGATTGTCTCCACGAAACATGTCGTGCCACACCTATAAAAATAATTACATGTTCAATAGAATTGCATGAACTCCTACCAGTACGATTTCACCTTCATACTATCATCACGGACAAGTGTGATCATCATATCCACATAACATTGTAAATTTATGTATAAAATATTGAGATGAAAGAGGCCTTTTGCATTTGAAGACGGAATACACGTTCCTTTCAAATGGCTATATTGACACAATGAAAAAACCGTATGTTGTACTTAAGCTATTCTAGATTAAGAAGTGAACGAAATAGACTTCAAAGGCATCTGAACTGTAAGTTTGACCATGTCATCGAAAATAGTGATAAACATGTCCAATAAACACCTAAACAAGGATCCTTTGTGTGCCCAAAGCTACGGATTATGTTTTATGTGGTCTAACAAAGAAATCAACTGTGTAGATATAAAATCTCTCTGCAGTTCAGAAAAGTACAGTAAGTTATTTAATGAAGTTAACATCTGTAAAGGTTTAGTGTATGCCAGTTTGTCAAAACAAGTGGTTCCTACCTGTCGTAAAAGTTTATAAGAGCTATTAATGATGAAAAAAGACAATAATATCCATATTACTTGAGCAGATAAGCCTAACACTATTGTGATTATAAACAAAAGGGATAATTTTTCTAAAATGAATGCTCGTTTCTGTGATGATACAAAGTAATCTAAACTCCGTAAGAATCCCCCAGAGGGAGTTGATACTCATTTTAGGAAGGAACTGAAGTTGTTGTCCCCCTTCATTGCCATATATGTATGGACTTATCAAAATATATAAACTAAATTTTTCAGCAAGACCCATAGTGAGTTCAGTGGGATCCATCACATGAATTGTCAAAGTGGTTAGTTTCTTTATAAAGCCCATCATTGGATAAGATACTAAATTCTAATATCATGAACAATTTAGATTTATTTAACAAGCTTAATGATATCAATGCTGATTTTGATTTCAAATTGGTTAGCTTTGATGTTTCATCTCTGTTCACAAAAGTTCTAGTTGATGACCTCTTAGAATATATAACTGAAGTCCCGGACAATATTAGTTTACTCGTTTCAAAGTCTGTTTTTATTGAATTGATAATATTGTATATAAAAGACAGTATTTCAATTCAATGGAGAATATTATGCTCAAAATTCGGTGTAGCAATGGGTAACCCTCTTTCACCTGTACTAAGTAATCTTTATATGAAATTCTTTGAAACAAAATTACTAAAGGATAAATAATACTATAAAGAATATCATAATCAGGAACTCACCAGAAAGTTCTGCAGGGTGCTTTTTTTGCGTACAATGTAAGAACTGAGATAAGTTTTATGTTGGGCAGACTGGTAAAGATCTTTCTGTTAGACTTAAGCAAAATAAATATAGCATAAGAACGGAACAAGAATCAAATGCCTTGTTTAAGCACGTTACAATCTATGAGCATTGTGTTGACTGGAGTAATGCCATCTCAGTTAGTAACTTTATCTCCAGTACCATGAGAAAAATCATTGAATCTTCTATTAGTAAATAAACAAAGAATTATAACCTTAGTATTAGTGAAGCTTTATACAAGTTGTATAGCTTTATCGTTGATAAAATCTGTAAACAGTACCCTTTATTGTTCACACGATAACTTGTATAATATGCATTATGCAAAGCCTGAACGCACCCGACCGCCATTCAAGTAGTTGAAAGGTAATGGTTCTCGAATCAATACCTTGTTATCTTTGTCCCTTTCATTGCCATATATGCATGGATTTATCAAAAGACATAAACTAATTTTCCAGTAAGCCCCATAGGAAGTTCAGTGGCCTCCATCATAAGTAAATTGTCAAAACGGTTAGTTTCTTTATCAATCCCATTAGTGGGCAAGATATCAAATTCTAATATCATGAACAATGTAGATTTAGTTAACAAGCTTAATGATATCAATGTTAATTTTGATCTCAAACTGATTAGTTTTGATGTTTCATATCTGTTCACAAAAGTTCCACTTGATGACCTCTTAGAATATCTATTTTACATATTGGATGATATTCATTTACCTGTTTCAGTCTATCTTTATTGAATTGACAAAATTGTGTATAAAAGACTGTACTTCAATCTAATGGAGAATATTATGCTCAAAATATTGGTATGGCAATGGGTAACCCTCTTTCACCTGTATTACGAAATCTTTACAAGGAAATCTTTGAAACAAAATTACTAAAGAGAATTTTACCTTCTAATGTAATCTGGTTTAGGTATGTAGATGATGTTCTTTGTGTTTGGCCAAGAAATGAAGATTTCTAAACATTTCTCCCCTTTCTTAACAATTTAGTACCTTCCATCAAATTTACTATAGAAATGAAAACAATGGTATTTTGCCATTTTAATCTGCATGATCCATAGGCAAATAAACAAGTCTAAGTTTAGCATATACATAAAATCTACCAATGTATGCTCATATATCCATTATCTCTCATCTCAACATGACAGAGTGAAATTACCATCATTCCAGTCTGTGTTCGTTAGGGCATCACGTACTTGCAGTTCAGAGTTTATCGATGATGAGTTTGAGAAGATATATTCTATTGGATCCAGGTTAAAGTACCATAGATATTTCATCCATAGATCACTTAAGTTGGCAAAGAAACCATTTTATAGAGTTGAACCCAAACCTCCCATTGACGCCAAGAATCTTTTAGTTCTTCCTGTTAATAATAATTTCACTTTCTTTTCCATGTTGCTTAAATCCTTTAAACAAATGTTGCCTTCAACAACAGTAATGCTATATAGAATATCTTACTCAGGACTCACCAGAAAGTTCTGCAGGATGCATCTTTAGTGTGCCTTGTAGCAATTGTGATTAGTTTTATGTTGGGCAGACTGGTAAGGATCTTTCTGTTAGACTTAAGCAACATAGATATAGTATAAGAACAGGAAAAGAATAAAACACCTTTTTTAATCATGTTAAGAATGATGATCATTGTACTGACTAGAGTAATGGCATCTCAGTTATTAAATCTAACTCCTGTACCACGAGAAATATCATTGAATCATCTATTATTAGATTCACAGATATCAGTGAAGGCCTATACCAATTGCATACCTTTATTGTTGATAAAAGTTGTAAACACTTCCCCTTCTTGTCTACATAATAACTCTATGATACTCTTGTTGCCAAACTCGTTCGGGTGGTCACTTGTTTATAAAACTACGTCCTAGGTACGTCTCTTTATTGTATAACAACTGACTGTTACACTTCTATCTTGTATCTCCCCTGATGATGTGATTATTACACTAAAGCGTTCTTGGGAACTTATCGTGTTTCATTTCCCCGTGGACTCATTGTCGTTTGCCGATGCTACATCTCTAGTGGCTGATTCGAATGAGAAACTGCAAAAGTTGGTGACGGAGGTTAGAAATGTGTATAGAAGGAGAAAGTTGAGAGTAAAGGTGAATGAAAGCAAGGTTATTAGGTACAGTAGGTTGAGGGACAAGTTAATTGGGATGTAAGTTTAAATGGAGAACAACTGGAAGAAGTAAAGTGTTTTTGATATCTGGGAGTGGACTTAGCAGCTGATGACACCATGGAAGCGTGTGTGTTTGTGTGTGAGTGAGGTGGTGAGGAACAGAATATATTTGAAGCAAACTGAGAAAATCAAATAAAATGAATGTGTCCATGGTAACATTCCTGTGTGCATAATATCATCAATGGTGTTACTGTTATATAGGAAGCAGAAGCTTCATTCTACTTTGGGCATACCTGTATGCAATACAAGAATTAAATTTTTATGCAGGATTATGGAGCGGCGACGCACATTCAAAACCACAACTTTAGCCGATCGTATTAATCTTGTGTGGATGTGGGTGGACGGTGTACCTACACGCGTCATAGCACAAGAGTTAGACACCAGCGTGACGACCGTCTGCCGGTGGATAAGACGATGGCAAATGGAGGGAAATGTTAACACAAGACGAAGAAGAGGAAGGTTGCAAATGCAGTTTGAACAGAGCAGAGACAACGCTTACACTATGAATTATGTGTTTTCTTCAAGGAACTTTCCTTACCATCACTACTCGTTATGAACATGACGAATGTTTATATTTCTCCGAAGATTTAAGGACATAATATATTGTAATACAATAGATGTCATTCAATCTTACTGAGAAAATGTTGAAAGGCTGAGACATATCTGTGGATGAAAAATGAGATAGTAGAATAACGACCAGAAACTCAGTTTTACAGGTATTAAAGAACGAGATTCAAGATACCTGAGACAGTTGCATAATGATATAATTGGTAGCTTAAATTCAAGGAATATCTAACACTGATGGAAATATATGAATGTCAGCCAACAATGTAGCAGAATGAAAGAAAAAACAGTACAAACATAGATGATAATGCCTCATCATTATGGAAATCCTTCATCGATGGTAATCGTGGCCTTCAAAACACAGGTCTCAGTCCCAGGAGTAAAAAAAAAAATGAATAGTTATATATGTAAACAGAAAAGCTGGAGGGAAAATTCAGTGAACTTCACGGAGAGTACTTTGCCATAAGCGATACAATAGTTTTACGTTTTATCGGTATATATATATATATATATATATATATATATATATATATATATATATATATAAACATATATATATAACATATATATATATATATATATATATATATATATATATATATATATATATATATATATATATATATATATATATATATATATATATATATATATATATATACAAACATATATATATATATATATATATATATATATATATATATATAAAGATATATATATATATATATATATATATATATATATATATATATATATATATATATATATATATATATATATATATATATATATATATATATATATATATATATATATATATATATATATATATATATATATATATATATATATATATATATATATATATATATATATCATTTTATATATATATATATATATATATATATATATATATATATATATATATATATATATATATATATATATATATATATATATTCTTTGTCTTTCAAACTATTCGCCATTTCCCGGATTAGCGAGGTAGCGTTAAGAACAGAGAACTGGGCCTTTGAGGGAATATCCTCATCTGGCCCCCTTCTCTGTTCCTTCTTTTGGAAAATCAAAAAAAAATAATGAGAGGGGAGGATTTCCAGCCCCCCGCTCCCTCCCCTTTTAGTCGCCTTCTACGACACGCAGGGAATAGGCGGGAAGTATTCTTTCTCCCTTATCCCCAGGGATAATATATATATACATATATATATATATATGTATATATATATATATATATATATATATATATATATATATATATATATATATATATATATATATATATATATATATAAACATATATATATATATATATATATATATATATATATATATATATATATATATATATATATATATAGATATATATATATATATATATATATATATATATATATATATATATATATATATATATATATATATATATATATATATATATATATTATCCCTGGGGATATGGGAGAAAGAATACTTCCCACGTGTTCCCTGCATGTCGTAGAAGGCGACTAAAAGGGGAGTGAGCGGGGGACGGGAAATCCTCCCATCTTGTTTTTTTTATTTTTTTTTTTTTTTTAATTTTCCAAAAGAAGGAACAGAGAAAGGGGCCAGGTGAGGATGTTCCCTCAGAGGCCCAGTCCTCTGTTCTTAACGCTCCCTTGCTGATGCGGGAAATGGCGAATAGTTTGAAAAAAAAAATGTTATATATATATATATATATATATATATATATATATATATATATATATATATATATATATATATATATATATATATATATATATATATACCGATATGCATTTGCATTTAACAGTCAGTTGATATACATCGAAGAGACGAAGCTAGGACGCCAGCAAACAGCGTCCTAGCTTCGTCTCTTCGATGTATATCAACTGACTGTTATATTTCTCTCTTGTGTCTCCCCTGATGATATGATTATTACACGAAAGGGCACTTGGGAACTTTTCGTGTTTCATTTTCCCCGTGGACTCATAGGAATATCTTGATCACGCGCAAAATTGTGATCCTTTCCAACGTATATATATATATATATATATATATATATATATATATATATATATATATATGAATATATATATGATTTATTTTCTTTTTATTTATTTTGCTTTGTCGCTGTCTCCCGCGTTTGAGAGGTAGCGCAAGAAAAAAGACGAAAGAAATGGCCCGACCCACCCCCATACACAATGTGTATACACACACGTCCACATACGCAAATATACATACCTATACATCTCCATGTACACATATATATACATACACAGACACATACATATATACCCTTGCACACAAGTCATATATATATATGACTAGAGGGGACGGGAGCGGGGGGCCAGAAATCCTCCCCTCCTTGTATTTTTTTTAAACTTTCTAAAATGGGAAACAAAAGAAGGAGTCACGCGGAGAGTGCTCATCCTCCTCGAAGGCTCAGATTGGGGTGCCTAAATGTGTGTGGATGTAACCAAGATGTGAAAAAAGGAGAGATAGGTAGTATGTTTGAGGAAAGGAACCTGGATGTTTTGGCTCTGAGTGAAACGAAGCTCAAGGGTAAAGGGGAAGAGTGGTTTGGGAATGTCTTGGGAGTAAAGTCAGGGGTTAGTGAGAAGACAAGAGCAAGGGAAGGAGTAGCAATACTCCTGAAACAGGAGTTGTGGGAGTATGTGATAGAATGTAAGAAAGTAAATTCTCGATTAATATGGGTAAAGCTGAAAGTTGATGGAGAGAGATGGGTGATTATTGGTGCATATGCACCTGGGCATGAGAAGAAAGATCATGAGAGGCAAGTGTTTTGGGAGCAGCTAAATGAGTGTGTTAGTGGTTTTGATGCACGAGACCGGGTTATAGTGATGGGCGATTTGAATGCAAAGGTGAGTAATGTGGCAGTTGAGGGAATAATTGGTATACATGGGGTGTTCAGTGTTGTAAATGGAAATGGTGAAGAGCTTGTAGATTTATGTGCTGAAAAAGGACTGATGATTGGGAATACCTGGTTTAAAAAGCGAGATATACATAAGTATACTTATGTAAGTAGGAGAGATGGCCAGAGAGCGTTATTGGATTACGTGTTAATTGACAGGCGCGCGAAAGAGAGACTTTTGGATGTTAATGTGCTGAGAGGTGCAACTGGAGGGATGTCTGATCATTATCTTGTGGAGGCTAAGGTGAAGATTTGTATGGGTTTTCAGAAAAGAAGAGTGAATGTTGGGGTGAAGAGGGTGGTGAGAGTAAGTGAGCTTGGGAAGGACACTTGTGTGAGGAAGTACCAGGAGAGACTGAGTACAGAATGGAAAAAGGTGAGAACAATGGAAGTAAGGGGAGTGGGGGAGAAATGGGATGTATTTAGGGAATCAGTGATGGATTGCACAAAAGATGCTTGTGGCATGAGAAGAGTGGGAGGTGGGTTGATTAGAAAGGGTAGTGAGTGGTGGGATGAAGAAGTAAGAGTATTAGTGAAAGAGAAGAGAGAGGCATTTGGACGATTTTTGCAGGGAAAAAATGAAATTGAGTGGGAGATGTATAAAAGAAAGAGACAGGAGGTCAAGAGAAAGGTGCAAGAGGTGAAAAAAAGGGCAAATGAGAGTTGGGGTGAGAGAGTATCATTAAATTTTAGGGAGAATAAAAAGATGTTCTGTAAGGAGGTAAATAAAGTGCGTAAGACAAGGGAGCAAATGAGAACTTCAGTGAAGGGCGCAAATGGGGAGGTGATAACAAGTAGTGGTGATGTGAGAAGGAGATGGAGTGAGTATTTTGAAGGTTTGTTGAATGTGTTTGATGATAGAGTGGCAGATGTAGGGTGTTTTGGTCGAGGTGGTGTGCAAAGCGAGAGGGTTAGGGAAAATGATTTGGTAAACAGAGAAGAGGTAGTAAAAGCTTTGCCGAAGATGAAAGCCGGCAAGGCAGCAGGTTTGGATGGTATTGCAGTGGAATTTATTAAAAAAGGGGGTGACTGTATTGTTGACTGGTTGGTAAGGTTATTTAATGTATGTATGACTCATGGTGAGGTGCCTGAGGATTGGCGGAATGCGTGCATAGTGCCATTGTACAAAGGCAAAGGGGATAAGAGTGAGTGCTCAAATTACAGAGGTATAAGTTTGTTGAGTATTCCTGGTAAATTATATGGGAGGATATTGATTGAGAGGGTGAAGACATGTACAGAGCATCAGATTGGGGAAGAGCAGTGTGGTTTCAGAAGTGGTAGAGGATGTGTGGATCAGGTGTTTGCTTTGAAGAATGTATGTGAGAAATACTTAGAAAAGCAAATGGATTTGTATGTAGCATTTATGGATCTGGAGAAGGCATATGATAGAGTTGATAGAGATGCTCTGTGGAAGGTATTAAGAATATATGGTGTGGGAGGCAAGTTGTTAGAAGCAGTGAAAAGTTTTTATCGAGGATGTAAGGCATGTGTACCTATAGGAAGAGAGGAAAGTGATTGGTTCTCAGTGAATGTAGGTTTGCGGCAGGGGTGTGTGATGTCTCCATGGTTGTTTAATTTGTTTATAGATGGGGTTGTTAGGGAGGTGAATCCAAGAGTTTTGGAAAGAGGGGCAAGTATGAAGTCTGTTGTGGATGAGAGAGCTTGGGAAGTGAGTCAGTTGTTTTTCGCTGATGATACAGCGCTGGTGGCTGATTCATGTGAGAAACTGCAGAAGCTGGTGACTGAGTTTTGTAAAGTGTGTGAAAGAAGAAAGTTAAGAGTAAATGTGAATAAGAGCAAGGTTATTAGGTACAGTAGGGTTGAGGGTCAAGTCAATTTGGAGGTGAGTTTGAATGGAGAGAAACTGGAGGAAGTGAAGTGTTTTAGATATCTGGGAGTGGATCTGGCAACGGATGGAACCATGGAAGCGGAAGTGGATCATAGGGTGGGGGAGGGGGCGAAAATTCTGTGAGCCTTGAAGAATGTGTGGAAGTCGAGAACATTATCTCGGAAAGCAAAAATGGGTATGTTTGAAGGAATAGTGGTTCCAACAATGTTTTATGGTTTCGAGGCGTGGGCTATGGATAGAGTTGTGCGCAGGAGGATGGATGTGCTGAAATGAGATGTTTGAGGACAATATGTGGTGTGAGGTGGTTTGACCGTGTAAGTAATGTAAGGGTAAGAGAGATGTGTGGAAATAAAAAGAGTGTGGTTGAGAGAGCAGAAGAGGGTGTTTTGAAATGGTTCGGGCACATGGAGAGAATGAGTGAGGAAAGATTGACCAAGAGAATATATGTGTCGGAGGTGGAGGGAACGAGGAGAAGAGGGAGACCAAATTGGAGGTGGAAAGATGGAGTGAAAAAGATTTTGTGTGATCGGGGCCTGAACATGCAGGAGGGTGAAAGGAGGGCAAGGAATAGAGTGAATTGGAGCGATGTGGTATACCGGGGTTGACGTGCTGTCAGTGGATTGAATCAAGGCATGTGAATCGTCTGGGGTAAACCATGGAAAGATGTGTAGGTATGTATATTTGCGGGTGTGGACGTATGTATATACATGTGTATGGGGGTGGGTTGGGCCATTTCTTTCGTCTGTTTCCTTGCGCTACCTCGCAAACGCGGGAGACAGCGACAAAGCAAAAAAAAAAAAAAAAAAAAATATATATATATATATATATATATATATATATATATCTATGTTTATATATATATATATATATATATATATATATATATATATATATATATATATATATATATATATATATATATATATATATATATATATATATATATATATATATGTATATATAGCACTACTCCTGAAACAGGAGTTGTGGAAGTATGTGATAGAATGTAAGAAAGTAAATTCTAGATTAATATGGGTAAAAATGAAAGTTGATGGAGAGAGATGGGTGATTATTTGTGAATATGAACCTGGGCATGAGAAGAAAGATCATGAGAGGCAAATGTTACAGGAGCAGCTGAATGAGTGTGTTAGTGGTTTTGATGCACGAGACCGGGTTATAGTGATGGGTGATTTGAATGCAAAGATGAGTAATGTGGCAGTTGAGGGAATAATTGGTATACATGGGGTGTTCAGTGTTGAAAATGGAAATGGTGAAGAGCTTGTAGATTTATGTGCTGAAAAAGGACTGGTGATTGGGAATACCTGGTTTAAAAAGCGAGATATACAGAAGTATACGTATGTAAGTAGGAGAGATGGCCAGAGAGCGTTATTGAATTACGTGTTAATTGACAGGCGCGCGAAAGAGAGACTTTTGGATGTTAATGTGCTGAGAAGTGCAACTAGAGGGATGTCTTATCATTACCTTGTGGAGGCGAAGGTGAAGATTTGTATGGGTTTTCAGAAAAGAAGAGAGAATGTTTTGGGGAACAGGGTGGTGAGAGTAAGTGAGCTTAGGAAGTACCAGGTGAGACTGAGTAGAGAATGGAAAAAAGGTGAAAACAAAGGAGGTAAGGGGAGTGGGGGAGGAATGGGATGTATTTAGGGAAGCATTGATGACTAGCGCAAAAGACACTTGTGGCATGAGAAGCGTGGGAGGTAGGTTGATTAGAAAGGGTAGTTAGTGGTGGGATGAAGAAGTAAGATTATTAGTGAGAGAGAAGAGAGAGGGATTTGGACGATTTTTGCAGGGAAAAAATACAAATGAGGTGGAGATGTATAAAAGAAAGAAACAGGAGGTCAAGAGAAAGGTGCAAGAGGTGAAAAAGAGGGCAAATGAGAGTTGGGGTGAGAGAGTATCATTAAATTTTAGGGATAAAAAGATGTTCTGCAATGAGGTAGATAAAGTGCGTAAGACAAAGGAGTAAATGGGAACTTCAGTGAAGGGGGCAAATGAAGGTGTGATAACAAGAAGTGGTGATGTGAGAAGAAGATGGAGTGAGTATTTTGAAGGTTTGTTGAATGTGTTTGATGATAGAGTGGCAGATATTGGGTGTTTTGGTCGAGGTGGTGTGCAAAGTGAGAGGGTTCGGGAAAATGATTTGGTAAACAGAGAAGAGGTAGTAAAAGCTTTGCCGAAGATGAAAGCCGGCAAGGCAGCAGGTTTGGATGTTATTGCAGTGGAATTTATAAAAAAGGGGTGACTGTATTGTTGACTGGTTGGTAAGGTTATTTAATGTATGTATGGTTCATGGTGAGATTCCTGAGGATTGGCGGAATGCTTGCATAGTGCCATTGTATAAAGGCAAAGGGGATAAGAGTGAGTGCTCAAATTACAGAAGTATATGTTTGGTGAGTATTCCTGGTAAATAATATGGGAGGGTATTGATTGAGAGGGTGAAGGCATGTACAGAGCTTCAGATTGGGGAAGAGCAGTGTGGTTTCAGAAGTGGTAGAGGATGTGTGGATCAGGTGTTTGCGTTGAAGAATGTATGTGAGAAATACTTAGAAAAGCAAATGGATTTGTATGTAGCATTTATGGATCTGGAGAAGGCATATGATAGAGTGGATAGAGATGCTCTGTGGAAGGTTTTAAGAATATATTGTGTGGGAGGCAAGTTGTTAGAAGCAGTAAAAAGTTTTTATCGAGGATGTAAGGCATGTGTACGTGTAGAAATACTTAGAAAAGCAAATTGATTTGTATGTAGCATTTATTGATCTGGAGAAGGCATATGATAAAGTTGATAGAGATGCTCTGTGAAAGAAGAAAGCTGAGAGTAAATGTGAATAAGTACAAGGTTATTAGGTACAGTTAGGTTGAGGGACAAGCAACTGGGAGGTGAGTTTGAATGGAGAGAAATTAGAGGAATTGAAGTGCTTTACATATCTGGGACTGGATTTGGCAGCGGATGGAACCATTAAAGCGGAAGTGAATAGTATGGTGGGGGAGAGGGCGAAAGTTCTGGGAGCGCTGAAAAATGTGTGGAAGTCGAGAACGTTATCTTGGAAAACAAAAATGGGTAAGTTTGAAGGAATAGTGTTTCCAACAATGTTACATAGTTGCGAAGCGTGGGCTATAGATAGAGTTCTGCGGAGGAGGGTAGTTGTGCAGGAAATGAGATGTTTGAGGACAATATGTGAGGTATAAGTTTGTTGAGTATTCCTAAGAAATTATATGGGAGGGTATTGATTGAGAGTGTGATGCCATTTACAGAGCATCAGATTGGGGAAGAGCAGTGTGGTTTCAGAAGTGGTAGAGGATGTGTGGATCAGGGGTTTCCTTTGAAGAATATATGTGAGAAATACGTAGAAAAGCAAATGTATTTGTATGTAGCATTAATGGATCTGGAGAAGGCATATCATAGGGTTAACAGAGATGCTCTGTGGAAGGTATTAAGAATATATGGTGTGGGATGCAAGTTGTTAGAAGTAGGTGAAAAGTTTTTATCGAGGATGTTAGGCATGTGTACGTGTAGGAAGAGAGGAAAGTGATTGGTTCTCACTGAATGTACTTTTGCGGCAGGGCTATGTGATGTCCCCATGGTTGATTAATTTGTATATGAATGGGGTTGTTTGGGAGGTAATGGAAGAGTTTTTGAAAGCGGGGCAAGTATGCTGTCTGTTGTGGATGAGAGAGATTGGAAGTGAGTCAGTTGTTGTTCGCTGATGATACAGCGCTAGTGGCTGATTCATGTGAGAAACTACAGAAGCTGGTGACTGAGTTTGGTAAAGTGTGTGAAAGAAGAAAGTTTAGAGTAAATGTGAATAAGAGCAAGATTATTAGGTACAGTAGGTTTGAGGGTCAAGTCAATTGGGAGGTAAGTTTGAATGGAGAAAAAGTGGAGGAAGTGAAGTGTTTTAGATAACTGGGAGTGGATCTGGCAGCGGATGGAACCATGGAAGCGGAAGTGAATCATAGGGTGGGGGAGGAGGCGAACATTCTGGGAGCGTTGAAGAATGTGTGAAAGTCGAGAACATTATCTCGGAAAGCAAATATGGGTATGTTTGAATGAATAGTGTTTCCAACAATGTTGTATGGTTGCGAGGCGTAGGCTATGGATAGAGTTGTGCGGAGGAGGATGAATGTGCTGGAAATGAGAAGTTTGAGGACTATATGTGGTGTGTGGTGGTTTGATCGATTAAGTAACAATAGGGTAAGAGAGATGTGTGGTAACAAAAATAGTGTGGTTGAGAGAGTAGAAAAGGGTGTTTTGACATTCTTTGGTCACAAGGAAAGAATGAGTGAGGAGAGATTGACAAAGAGGATGTATGTGTCGGAGGTGGAGGGAAGCAGGAGAACTGGGACACCAAATTGGAGGTGGAAAGATGGAGTGAAAAAGATTTTGAGTGATCGGGGCCTGAACATGCAGGAGGGTGAAAGGAGTGTAAGGAATAGAGTGAATTGGAAAGATGTGGTATAACGGGGTTGACGTGCTGTCGATGGATTGAACCAGGGCATGTGAAGCGTCTGGAGTAAACCATGGAAAGCTCTGTGGGTCCTGGATGTGGAAAGGGAGCTGTGGTTTCGATAAATTATTACCTGACAACTAGAGACTGAGTGTGAACAAACGTGGCCTTTATTGTCTTTTCCTAGCGCAGACAGTATGAATTATGTACATGTATATATATGTATATGTCTCTGTGTATATATATATATATATATATATATATATATATATATATATATACGTTGAGATGTATAGGTATGTATATTTTCGTGTGCGGACGTGTATGTATATGAATGTGTATATGGGTGGGTTGGGCCATTCTTTCGTCCATTTCCTTGGGCTACCTCGCTAACGCAGGATATATATATATATATATATATATATATATATATATATATATATATATATATATATATATATATATATATATATATATATATATATATATATATATATATATATATATATATATATATATATATATATATATATATATATATTTATTCTATTTATTTATTTATTTCTTTTGCTTTGTCACTGTCTCCCGCGTTTGCGAGGTAGCGCAAGGAAACAGACGAAAGAAATGGCAACCCACCCCAATACACAATATACACACACACACGCCCACACACGCAAATATACATACCAATACATCTCAATGTACACATATATATACACACACAGACACATACATATATACCCATGCACACAATTCACACTGCCTGCCCCTATTCATTACCATCGCCACCTCGCCACACATGGAATACCATCCCCCTCCCCCCTCATGTGTGCGAGGTAGCACTAGGAAAAGACAACAAAGGCCCCATTCGTTCACACTCAGTCTCCAGCTGTCACGCAATAATGCACCGAAACCACAGATCCCTTTCCACATCCAGGCCCCACACCACTTTCCATGGTTTACCCCAGACGCTTCACATGCCCTGATTCAATCCACTGACAGCACGTCAATCCCGGTATACCACATCGATCCAATTCACTCTATTCCTTGCCCTCCTTTCATATTCCTGCATTTTCAGGCCCCGATCACTCAAAATCTTTTTCACTCCATCTTTCCACCTCAATTTGGTCTCCAACTTCTCCTAGTTCCCTCCACCTCCGACACATATATCCTCTTGGTCAATCTTTCCTCACTCATTCTCTCCATGTGCCCAAACCATTTCAAAACACCCTCTTCTGCTCTCTCAACCACGCTCTTTTTATTTCCACACATCTCTCTTACCCTTACATTACTTACTCGATCAAACCACCTCACACCACACATTGTCCTCAAACATCTCATTTCCAGCACATCCACCCTCCTGCGCACAACTGTATCCATAGCCCACGCCTCGCAACCATACAACATTGTTGGAACCACTATTCCTTCAAACATACCCATTTTTGCTTTCCGAGATAATGTTCTCGACTTCCACACATTCTTCAAGGCTCCCAGGATTTTCGCCACTTCCTCCACCCTATGATTCACTTCCGCTTACATGGATCCATCCGCTGCCAGATCCACTCCCAGATATCTAGAACACTTTACTTCCTCCAGTTTTTCTCCATTCAAACATACCTCCCAATTGACTTGACCCTCAACCCTACTGTACCTAATAATGTTGCTCTTATTCACATTTACTCTTAACTTTCTAGTTTCACACACTTTACCAAACTCAGTCACCAGCTTCTGCAGTTTCTCACATGAATCAGCCACCAGCGTTGTATCATCAGCGAACAACAACTGACTCACTTCCCAAGCTGTCTCATCCACAACAGACTTCATACTTGCTCCTCTTTCCAAAACTCTTGCATTCACCTCCCTAACAGCCCCATCCATAAACAAATTAAACAACCATGGAGACATCACACACCCCTGCCGCAAACCTACATTCACTGAGAACCAATCACTTTCCTCTCTTCCTACACGTACACATGCCTTACATCCTCGATAAAAACTTTTCACTGCTTCTAACAACTTGCCTCCCACACCATATATTCTTAATACCTTCCACAGAGCATCTCTATCAACTCTATCATATGCCTTCTCCAGATCCATAAATGCTACATACAAATCCATTTGCTTTTCTAAGTATATATATATATATATATATATATATTTTTTTTTTTCTTTTTTTTTTTTTATACTTTGTCGCTGTCTCCCGCGTTTGCGAGGTAGCGCGAGGAAACAGACGAAAGAAATGGCCCAACCCCCATACACACGTACATACACACGTCCACACACGCAAATATACATACCTACACAGCTTTCCATGGTTTACCCCAGACGCTTCACATGCCTTGATTCAATCCACTGACAGCACGTCAACCCCTGTATACCACATCGCTCCAATTCACTCTATTCCTTGCCCTCCTTTCACCCTCCTGCATGTTCAGGCCCCGATCACACAAAATCTTTTTCACTCCATCTTTCCACCTCCAATTTGGTCTCCCTCTTCTCCTCGTTCCCTCCACCTCCGACACATATATCCTCTTGGTCAATCTTTCCTCACTCATTCTCTCCATGTGCCCAAACCATTTCAAAACACCCTCTTCTGCTCTCTCAACCACGCTCTTTTTATTTCCACACATCTCTCTTACCCTTACGTTACTTACTCGATCAAACCACCTCACACCACACATTGTCCTCAAACATCTCATTTCCAGCACATCCATCCTCCTGCGCACAACTCTATCCATAGCCCACGCCTCGCAACCATACAACATTGTTGGAACCACTATTCCTTCAAACATACCCATTTTTGCTTTCCGAGATAATGTTCTCGACTTCCACACATTTTTCAAGGCTCCCAAAATTTTCGCCCCCTCCCCCACCCTATGATCCACTTCCGCTTCCATGGTTCCATCCGCTGACAGATCCACTCCCAGATATCTAAAACACTTCACTTCCTCCAGTTTTTCTCCATTCAAACTCACCTCCCAATTGACTTGACCCTCAACCCTACTGTACCTAATAACCTTGCTCTTATTCACATTTACTCTTAACTTTCTTCTTCCACACACTTTACCAAACTCAGTCACCAGCTTCTGCAGTTTCTCACATGAATCAGCCACCAGCGCTGTATCATCAGCGAACAACAACTGACTCACTTCCCAAGCTCTCTCATCCCCAACAGACTTCATACTTGCCCCTCTTTCCAGGACTCTTGCATTTACCTCCCTAACAACCCCATCCATAAACAAATTAAACAACCATGGAGACATCACACACCCCTGCCGCAAACCTACATTCACTGAGAACCAATCACTTTCCTCTCTTCCTACACGTACACATGCCTTACATCCTCGATAAAAACTTTTCACTGCTTCTAACAACTTGCCTCCCACACCATATATTCTTAATACCTTCCACAGAGCATCTCTATCAACTCTATCATATGCCTTCTCCAGATCCATAAATGCTACATACAAATACATTTGCTTTTCTAAGTATTTCTCACATACATTCTTCAAAGCAAACACCTGATCCACACATCCTCTACCACTTCTGAAACCGCACTGCTCTTCCCCAATCTGATGCTCTGTACATATATATATATATATATATATATATATATATATATATATATATATATATATATATATATATATATATATATATATATATATATATATATATATATATATATATATATATATATATATATATATATATATATTATCCCTGGGGATAGGGGTGAAAGAATACTTCCTTCTCATTCCTCACGTGTCGTAGAAGTCCAGTAGAGGGGACAGGAGCGGGGGGGCCAGATATCCTACCCTCCTTGTATTCTAACTTTCTAAAAATGGGAAACAGGAGTCACGCGGGGAGTAATCATCCTCCTCGTAGATTCAGATTGGGGTGCCTAAATGTGTGTGGATGTAACCAAGATGTGAAAAAAGGAGAGATAGGTAGTATGTTTGAGGAAAGGAACCTGGATGTTTTGGCTCTGAGTGAAACGAAGCTCAAGGGTAAAGGGGAAGAGTGGTTTGGGAATTTCTTGGGAGTTAAGTCAGGGGTTAGTGAGAGGACAAGAGCAAGGGACGGAGTAGCAGTACTCCTGAAATAGGAGTTATGGGAGTACGTGGTAGAATGTAAGAAAGTAAATTCTAGATTAATATGGGTAAAACTGAAAGTTGATGGAGAGAGATGGGTGATTATTGGTGCATATGCACCTGGGCATGAGAAGAAAGATCATGAGAGGCAAGTGTATTGGGAGCAGCTGAATGAGTGTGTTAGTGGTTTTGATGCACAAGACCAGGTTATAGTGATGGGTGATTTGAATGCAAAGGTGAGTAATGTGGCAGTTGAGAGAATAATTTGTATACATGGGATGTTCAGTGGTTTAAATGGAAATGGTGAAGAGCTTGTAGATTTATGTGCTGAAAAAGGACTGGTGATTGGGAATACCCCATTTTAAAAGCGAGATATACATAAGTATACGTATGTAAGTAGGAGAGGTGGCCAGAGAGCGTTATTGGATTACGTGTTAATTGACAGGTGCGCGAAAGAGAGACTTTTGGATGTTAATGTGCTGAGAGGTGCAACTGGTGGGATGTCTGATCATTATCTTGTGGTGAAGATTTGTATGGGTTTTCAGAAAAGAAGAGTGAATGTTTGGGTGAAGAGGGTGGTGAGAGTAACTGAGCTTGGGAAGGAGACTTGTGTGAGGAAGTACCAGGAGAGACTGAGTACAGAATGGAAAAAGGTGAGAACAATGGAAGTAAGGGAAGTGCGGGAGGAATGGGATGAATTTAGGGAATCAGTGATGGATTGCGCAAAAGATGCTTGTGGCATGAGAAGAGTGGTAGGTGGGTTGATTAGAAAGGGTAGTGAGTGGTGGGATGAAGAAGTAAGATTATTAGTGAAAGAGAAGAGAGAGGCATTTGGATGATTTTTGTAGGGAAAAAATGCAATTGAGTAGGAGATATATAATAGAAAGAGACAGGAGGTCAAAAGAAAGGTGCAAGAGGTGAAAAAGAGTGCAAATGAGAGTTGGGGTGAGAGAGTATCATTAGATTTTAGGGAGAATAAAGTGCGTAAGACAAACGAGCAAATGGGAACTTCAGTGAAGGGCGCTAATGGGGAGGTGATAACAAGTAGTGGTGATGTGAGAAGGAGATGGAGTGAGTATTTTGAAGGTTTGTTGAATGTGTTTGATGATAGAGTGGCGGATATTGGGTGTTTTGGTCGAGGTGGTGTGCAAAGTGAGAGGGTTAGAGGAAATGATTTGGTAAACAGAGAAGAGGTAGTAAAAGCTTTGCGGAACATGAAACTCGGGAAGGCAGCAAGTTTGGATGGTATTGCAGTGTAATCTATTAAAAAAGGGGGTAACTGTATTGTTGACTGGTTGGTAATGTTATTTAATGTATGTATGACTCATGGTGAGGTGCCTGAGGATTGGCGGAATACGTGCATAGTGCCATTGGGCAAAGGCAAAGGGGATAAGAGTGGGTGCTCAAATTACAGAGGTATAAGTTTGTTGAGTATTCCTGGTAAATTATATGGGAGGGTATTGATTGAGAGGGTGAAGGTATGTATAGAGCATCAGATTGGGGAAGAGCAGTGTGGTTTCAAAAGTGGTAGAGGATGTGTGGATCAGGCACTTGTTTG
The DNA here is from genome assembly GCF_036320965.1 of Panulirus ornatus. NCBI lineage: Eukaryota > Metazoa > Arthropoda > Malacostraca > Decapoda > Palinuridae > Panulirus > Panulirus ornatus. The sequence continues at coordinate 13,947,930 of NC_092269.1, forward strand.
AAGAATGTATGTGAGAAATACTTTGAAAAGCAAATGGATTTGTATGTAGCATTTATGGATCTAGAAAGGGCATATGATAGAGTTGATAGAGATGCTCTGTGGAAGGTATTAAGAATATATGGTTTGGGAGGCAAGTTGTTAGAAGTAGTGAAAAGTTTTTATCGAGGATGTAAGGCATGTGTACGTGTAGGAAGAGAGGAAAGTGATTGGTTCTCAGTGAATGTAGGTTTGCGGCAGGGGTGTGTGATATATGTATATATATATATATATATATATATATATATATATATATATATATATATATATATATATATATATATATATATATATATATATATATATATATATATATATATATATATATACAAGTTTGGATGGTATTGCAGTGGAATCTATTAAAAAAGGGGGTAACTGTATTGTTGACTGGTTGGTAAGGTTATTTAATGTATGTATGACTCATGGTGAGGTGCCTGAGGATTGGCGGAATGCGTGCATAGAGCCATTGTACAAAGGCAAAGGGGATAAGAGTGGGTGCTCAAATTACAGAGGTATAAGTTTGTTGAGTATTCCTGGTAAATTATATGGGAGGGTATTGATTGAGAGGGTGAAGGTATGTACAGAGCATCAGATTCGGGAAGAGCAGTGTGGTTTCAAAAGTGGTAGAGGATGTGTGGATCAGGTGTTTGCTTTGAAGAATGTATGTGAGAAATACTTTGAAAAGCAAATGGATTTGTATGTAGCATTTATGGATCTGGAAAGGGCATATGATAGAGTTGATAGAGATGCTCTGTGGAAGGTATTAAGAATATATGGTTTGGGAGGCAAGTTGTTAGAAGTAGTGAAAAGTTTTTATCGAGGATGTAAGGCATGTGTACGTGTAGGAAGAGAGGAAAGTGATTGGTTCTCAGTGAATGTAGGTTTGCGGCAGGGGTGTGTGATATATGTATATATATATATATATATATATATATATATATATATATATATATATATATATATATATATATATATATATATATATATATATATATATATATATATATATATATATATTTATTTATTTTGCTTTGTCGATGTCTCCCGCGTTAGCGAGGTAGCGCAAAACAGACGAAAGAATGGCCCAACCCGACCACATACACATCTATATACATACACGTTCACATACGCAAATATACACACCTATACATCTCAATGTACATATATATGTATACACACACAGACATATACATATATACACATGTACATAAAACATACTGTCTGCCTTTATTTGTTCCCATCGCCACCCCGCCACATATGGAATAAACCCCCCCCCCCTCATTTGTGGGAGGTAGCGCTAGGAAAAGACAACAAAGGCCCCATTCGTTCACACTCAGTCTCTAGCTGTCATGTAGTAATGATCCGAAACCACAACTCCCTTTCCACATCCAAGCCCCAAAAAACTTTCCATGGTTTACCCCAGACGCTTCACATGCTCTGGTTCAATCCATTGACAGCACGTCGACCCCGGTATACCACATCGTTCCAATTCACTCTATTCCTTGCACGTGTTTCACCCTACTGCATGTTCAGGCCCCGATCACTCAAAATCTTTTTCACTCCATCTTTCCTCCTCCAATTTGGTCTCCCACTTCTCGTTCCCTCCACCTCTGACATATATATCCTCTTGGTCCATCTTTCCTGACTCATTCTCTCCATAGTACCAAACCATTTGAAAACACCCTCTTCTGCTCTCTTAACCACACTTTTTATTTCCAAACATCTCTCTTACCCTTACATTACTTACTCGATCAAACCACCTTACACCACATATTGGCCTCAAACATCTCATTTCCAGCACATCCACCCTCCTGCGCACAACTCTATCCATAGCCCACGCCTCGCAACCATACAACTTTGTTGGAACCACTATTCCTTCAAACATACCCATTTTTGCTTTCCGAGATAATGTTCTCGACTTCCACACATTCTTCAAGGCTCTCAGAATTTTCGCCCCCTCCCCCACCCTATGATTCACTTCCGCTTCCATGGTTCCATCCGCTGCCAGATCCAATCCCAGATATCTAAAACACTTTAACTCCTCCAGTTTTTCTCCATTCACACTTAGCTCCCAATTGACTTGACCCTCAACCCTACTGTACCTAGTAGCCTTGCTCTTATTGACATTTACTCTTAACTTTCTTCTTTCACACACTTTTCGAAACTCAGTCACCAGCTTCTGCAGTTTCTCACATGAATCAGCCACCAGCGCTGTATCATCAGAGAACAACAACTGACTCACTTCCCAAGCTCTCTCATCCACAACAAACTGTATACTTGCCCCTCTTTCCAAAACTCTTGCATTCACCTCCCTAACAACCCCATCCATAAACAAATTAAACAATCATGGAGACATCACACACCCCTGCCGCAAACCTACATTCACTGAGAACCAATCACTTTCCTCTCTTCATACACGTACACATGCCTTACATCCTCGATAAAAACTTTTCACTGCTTCGAACAACTTGCCACCCACACTATATATTCTTAATGCTTTCCACAGATCATCTCTATCAACTCTGTCATATGCCTTCTCCAGATCCATAAATGCTACACACAAATCAATTTGTTTTTCTAAGTATTTCTCACATACATTCTTCAAAGCAAACACCTGATCCACACATCCTCTACCACTTCTGAAACCACACTGCTCTTCCCCAATATGATACTCTGTACATGCTTTCACCCTCTCAATGAATACCCTCCCATATAATTTCCCAGGAATACTCAACAAACTTATACGTCTTTAATTTGAGCACTCACTCTTATCCCCTTTGCCTTTGTACAATGGCACTATGCACGCATTCCGCCAATCCTCAGACACCTCACCATGAGTCATACATACATTAAATAACCTTATCAACCAGTCAACAATACAGTCACCCCCTTTTTTAATAAATTCCACTGCAATACCATCCAAACCTACTGCCTTGCCGGCTTTCATCTTCCATTAGAGTATGTATTGTAAATTTATCATCGGTTATGATTGTTCTTCTCAACTTCATGAAACAGAATTAAATTGATGTTCTAGAAGGTAGTTCCTATGCCTCTGCAAACATCTTTTGTAGAGTATCTCAAAAAATATCTTAAGCAGTGAATTTCTATAACGTATCAACACAACTTTAGTTACGATTATCTTTCGGAGATATAAACTAATAACTACCTGTAAACAATGAGGTGTGTAGGAAGAACATATTATGTATTACTGCTTTCTCTTTATCCTCCTTATCTTGCTTATAGAAGTGAATATGACAGAGATGGTTACTTCTGTAGTGTGTGAGCTCTTCTTCCTGGCTGTACATTTCTTTCTGGCTCTAGCGCAGCTTCCTCGTCCTTACGGTAAGTTGATGATTATCATTGTTACACTAAGATATGAACGATCCTATGCTTATTGTAATTATGCAAATCTATCCCCTGGGGATAGGGGAGAAAGAATACTTCCCACTCATTCCTCACGTGTCGTAGAAGGCGACTAAGGGGGACGGGAGCGGGGGACAAGAAATCCTCCCCTCCTTGTATTTTAACTTTCTAAAAGGAGAAACAGAAGAAGGAGTCACGCTGGGAGTGCTCATCCTCCCTCGAAGGCTCAGATTGGGGTGTCTAAATGTGTGTAGATGTAACCAGTATAAGAAAAAAGGTGAGATATCTAGTAAGTTTGAGGAAAGGAACCTGGATGTTTTGGCTCTAAGCGAAACGAAGCTCAAGGGTAAAGGGGAAGAATGGTTTGGGAATGTCTTGGGAGTAAAGTCAGGGGTTAGTGAGAGGACAAGAGCAAAGGAAGGAGTAGCACTACTCATGAAACAGGAGTTGTGGGAGTATGTGACAGAGTGTAAGAAAGTACTTTCTAGATTGATATGGGTGAAACTGAAAGTTGATGGAGAGAGATGGGTGATTATTGGTGCATATGCACCTGGGCATGAGAAGAAAGATCAGAGAGGCAAGTGTTTTGGGAGCAGCTGAATGAGTGTGTTCGTGGTTTCGATGCTCAAGACTGGGTTATACTGATGGGTGATTTGAATGCAAAGGTGAGTAAAGTAGCAGTTGAGGGAATAATTGGTATATGTGGGGTGTTCAGTGTTGTAAATGGAAATGGTGAAGAGCTTGTAGATTAACGTGCTGAAAAAGGAATGGTGATTGGGAATACCTGGTTTAAAAAGCGAGATATAAATGAATATACGTATGTAAGTAGGAGAGATGGCCAGAGTGCGTTATTGGATTACGTGTTAATTGATACGCGGGCGAAAGAGAGACTTTTGAATGTTAATATGCTGAGATGTGCAACTGGAGGGATGTCTGATCATTATCTTGTGGTGGCGAAGGCGAAGATTTGTGGGGGTTTTCAGGAAATAAGAGAGAATGTTGAGGTGAAGAGATTGGTGAGAGTAAGTGAGCTTGGGAAGGAGACTTGTATGAGGAAGTACCAGAAGAGACTGAGTACAAAATGGAAAAAGGTAGGAACAAAGGAGGTGAGGGGAGTGGGGGATGAATGGGATATATTTAGGGAAGCAGCAACGGCTTGCGCAAAAAGATGCTTGTGGCATGAGAAGTGTGGGAGGTGGGCAGATTAGAAAGGGTAGTGAGTGTTGGGATGAAGAAGTAAGATTATTAGTGAAAGAGAAGAGAGAGGCATTTGGACGATTTTTACAGTGAAAAAATGCAAATGATTGGGAGATGTATGAAAGTAAGAGGCAGGAGGTCAAGAGAAACGTGCAAAAGGTGAAAAAGAGGGCAAATGAGAGTATGGGTGAGAGAGTATCATTAGATTTTAGGGAGAATAAAAAGATGTTTTGGAAGGAGGTAAATAAAGTGCGTAAGACAAGGGAGCAAATAGGAACTTCAGTGAAGGGGGCTAATGGGGAAGTGATAACAAGTAGTCGTGATGTGAGAAGGATATGAAGTGAGTATTTCAAAGGTTTGTTGAATGTGTTTGATGATAGAGTGGCAGATATAGGGTGTTTTGGTCGAGGTGGTGTGCAAAGTGAGAGGGTTGGGGAAAATGATTCGGTAAACAGAGAAGAGGTAGTAAAAGCTTTGCGGAAGATTAAAGCCGGCAATGCAGGAAGTTTGGGTGGTATTGCTGTGGAATTTATTAAAGAAGGGGTGACTGTATTGTTGACTGGTTGATTAGGTTATTTAATGTATGTATGATTCATGGTGAGGTGCCTGAGGATTGGCGGAATGATTGCATAGTACCATTGTACAAAGGCAAAGGGGATAAAATTGAGTGCTCAAATTACAGAGGTATAAGTTTGTTAAGTATTCCTGGTAGATTGTATGGGAGGGTATTGATTGAAAGGGTGAAGGCATGTACAGAGCATCAGACTGGGGAAGAGCAGTGTGGTTTCAGAAATGGTAGAGGATGTGTGGATCAGGTGTTTGCTTTGAAGAATGTATGTGAGAAATACTTAGAAAAGCAAAAGGATTTGTATGTAACATTTATGGATCTGGAGAAGGCATGTGATAGAGTTGATAGAGATTCTCTGTGGAACGTATCAAGAATATATGGTGTGGGAGGCAAGTTGTTAGAAGCAGTGAAAAGCTTTTATCGAGGATGTAAGGCATGTGTACGTGTAGGAAGAGAGGAAAGTGATTGGTTCTCAGTGAATGTAAGTTTGCGGCAAGGGTGTGTGATGTCTCCATGGTTGTTTAATTTGTTTATGGATGGGGTTGTTAGGGAGGTGAATGCAAGAGTTTTGGAAAGATTGGCAAGTATGCAGTATGTTGTGGATGAGAGAGCTTGGGAAATAAGTCAGTTGTTGCTCGCTGATGATACAGCGCTGGTAGCTGATTCATGTGAGAAATTGTAAAAGCTCGTGACTGAGTTTGATAAAGAGTGTGAAAGAAGAAAGTTAAGAGTAAATGTGAATAAGATCAAGGTTATTAGATACAGTAGGGTTGAGAGTCAAGTCAATTGGGATGTAAGTTTGAATGGAGAAAAACTGGAGGAAGTAAAGTGTTTTAGATATCTGGGAAGGGATCTGTCAGCGGATGGAACCATGGAAGCGGAATTGATTCATAGGGTGTGGGAGGGGGCGAAAATTCTGTGAGTCTTGAAGAATGTGTGGAAGTCGAGAACATTATATCGGAAAGCAAAAATGGCTATGTTTGAAGGAATAGTGGTTCCAAAAATTCTGTATTGCTCCAAGGCGTGGGCTAGGGATACAGTTGTGTGCAGGAGGGTGGATGTGCTGGAAATGAGATGTTTATGAGATGAGATGTTTATAGATGTTTATGGATGCAACCAAGAGAATTTTCTGGTGAATTCCTGATTAAGATATTCTTTATAGTATTACTGTTGCCAAAGGCAACATTTACATTAAAGGATTTAAGCAACATGGGAAGCAAAGTGAAATTATTATCAAAATGGAGAACTAAAAGATTCTTGGTGTCAACGGGAGGTTTGGGCTCAACTCTATAAAATGATTTCTTTGCTAACTTAAGGGATATATCAATGAAAGTTCTCGGGTACTTGATGTTTCCTAACTTTTCACTAAAGTTCCAGTTGATGCCCTTTTAGAATATATATTTGATGTCTTGGATGATATTCAATTACCTGTTTCAAAGTCTAATTTCATCGAACTGATAAAATTGTGTATAAAAGACTGTGTATTTCAATTTAATGGAGATTATTATGCTCAAAAATTTGGTATGGCAATGGGTAACCCTCTTTCACCTGTACTAAGTAATCTTTATTTGGATTTTTTTGAAACAAAATTACTAAAGGATATCTTACCTTCTAATGCAATTTGGTTTAGGTCTGTAGATGATGTTCTTTGTGTTTGGCCAACAAATGAAAATTTACAAATATTTCTCCCCTTACTTAACAATTTAGTACCTTCCATCAAATTCACTGTAGAAAATGAAAGTAATGGTTTTTTTTTTTATACTTTGTCGCTGTCTCCCGCGTTTGCGAGGTAGCGCAAGGAAACAGACGAAAGAAATGGCCCAACCCCCCCCATACACATGTATATACATACGTCCACACACGCAAATATACATACCTACACAGCTTTCCATGGTTTACCCCAGACGCTTCACATGCCTTGATTCAATCCACTGACAGCACGTCAACCCCGGTATACCACATCGCTCCAATTCACTCCATTCCTTGCCCTCCTTTCACCCTCCTGCATGTTCAGGCCCCGATCACACAAAATCTTTTTCACTCCATCTTTCCACCTCCAATTTGGTCTCCCTCTTCTCCTTGCTCCCTCCACCTCCGACACATATATCCTCTTGGTCAATCTTTCCTCACTCATCCTCTCCATGTGCCCAAACCACTTCAAAACACCCACTTCTGCTCTCTCAACCACGCTCTTTTTATTTCCACACATCTCTCTTACCCTTACGTTACTCACTCGATCAAACCACCTCACACCACACATTGTCCTCAAACATCTCATTTCCAGCACATCCATCCTCCTGCGCAAAACTCTATCCATAGCCCACGCCTCGCAACCATACAACATTGTTGGAACCACTATTCCTTCAAACATACCCATTTTTGCTTTCCGAGATAATGTTCTCGACTTCCACACATTCTTCAAGGCCCCCAGAATTTTCGCCCCCTCCCCCACCCTATGATCCACTTCCGCTTCCATGGTTCCATCCGCTGCCAGATCCACTCCCAGATATCTAAAACACTTCACTTCCTCCAGTTTTTCTCCATTCAAACTCACCTCCCACTTGACTTGACCCTCAACCCTACTGTACCTAATAACCTTGCTCTTATTCACATTTACTCTTAACTTTCTTCTTCCACACACTTTACCAAACTCAGTCACCAGCTTCTGCAGTTTCTCACATGAATCACCCACCAGCGCTGTATCATCAGCGAACAACAACTGACTCACTTCCCAAGCTCTCTCATCCCCAACAGACTTCATACTTGCCCCTCTTTCCAAAACTCTTGCATTTACCTCCCTAACAACCCCATCCATAAACAAATTAAACAACCATGGAGACATCACACACCCCTGCCGCAAACCTACATTCACTGAGAACCAATCACTTTCCTCTCTTCCTACACGTACACATGCCTTACATCCTCGATAAAAACTTTTCACTGCTTCTAACAACTTTCCTCCCACACCATATATTCTTAATACCTTCCACAGAGCATCTCTATCAACTCTATCATATGCCTTCTCCAGATCCATAAATGCTACATACAAATCCATTTGCTTTTCTAAGTATTTCTCACATACTTTCTTCAAAGCAAACACCTGATCCAAACATCCTCTACCACTTCTGAAACCACACTGCTCTTCCCCAATCTGATGCTCTGTACATGCCTTCACCCTCTCAATCAATACCCTCCCATATAATTTACCAGGAATACTCAACAAACTTATAGCTCTGTAATTTGAGCATTCACTCTTATCCCCTTTGCCTTTGTACAATGGCACTATGCACGCATTCCGCCAATCCTCAGGCACCTCACCATGAGTCATACATACATTAAATAACCTTACCAACCAGTCAACAATACAGTCACCCCCTTTTTTAATAAATTCCACTGCAATACCATCCAAACCTGCTGCCTTGCCGGCTTTCATCTTCCGCAAAGCTTTCACTACCTCTTCTCTGTTTACCAAATCATTTTCCCTAACCATCTCACTTTGCACACCACCTCGACCAAAACACCCTATATCTGCCACTCTATCATCAAACACATTCAACAAACCTTCAAAATACTCACTCCATCTCCTTCTCACATCACCACTACTTGTTATCACCTCCCCATTTGCGCCCTTCACTGAAGTTCCCATTTGCTCCCTTGTCTTACGCAATTTATTTACCTCATTCCAGAACATCTTTTTATTCTCCCTAAAATTTAATGATACTCTCTCACCCCAACTCTCATTTGCCCTTTTTTTCACCTCTTGCACCTTTCTCTTGACCTCCTGTCTCTTTCTTTTATACATCTCCCACTCAATTGCATTTTTTCCCTGCAAAAATCGTCCAAATGCCTCTCTCTTCTCTTTCACTAATACTCTTACTTCTTCATCCCACCACTCACTACCCTTTCTAATCAACCCACCTCCCACTCTTCTCATGCCACAAGCATCTTTTGCGCAATCCATCACTGATTCCCTAAATTCATCCCATTCCTCCCCCACTTCCCTTACTTCCATTGTTCTCACCTTTTTCCATTCTGTACTCAGTCTCTCCTGGTACTTCCTCACACAGGTCTCCTTCTCAAGCTCACTTACTCTCACCACCCTCTTCACCCCAACATTCACTCTTCTTTTCTGAAAACCCATACAAATCTTCACCTTAGCCTCCACAAGATAATGAACAGACATCCCTCCAGTTGCACCTCTCAGCACATTAACATCCAAAAGTCTCTCTTTCGCACGCCTGTCAATTAACACGTAATCCAATAACGCTCTCTGGCCATCTCTCCTACTTACATAAGTATACTTATGTATATCTTATGTTAACATTTTTAGATTGCATGATCCATAGACAAGGAAACAAGTTTAAGTTTAGCATATACAGAAAACCCACCAATGTATGCTCATATATCCATTATTACCCATATCAACATGACAACGTTAAATTATCATCATTTCAATCTATGTTCCTAAGGGCATTAAGTATTTGCAGTCCAGAGATTATTGATGATGAGTTTGAGAAGATACATTCTATTGTATCTAAGTTAAAGTACCCTAGAACTTTCATTGATAAATCCCTTAAGTTAGTAAAGAAATCATTTTATAGAGTTGAGCCCAAACCTCCAATTGACACCAAGAATCTTTTAGTTCTCGCTTTTAATGATAATTACACTTTTTCTTCCCATGTTGCTTAAATCCTTTAATGTAAATGTTGCCTTTAGTAACAATAATACTATAAAGAATATCTTAATCAGGAATTCACCAATAACGCTCTCTGGCCATCTCTCCTACTTACATACGTATACTTATGTATATCTCGCTTTCTAAACCAGGTATTCCCAATCACCAGTCCTTTTTCAGCACATAAATCTAAAAGCTCTTCACCATTTCCATTTACAACCCTGAACACCCCATGTATACCAATTATTCCCTCAACTGCCACATTACTCACCTTTGCATTCAAATTACCCATCACTATAACCCGGTCTCATGCATCAAAACCACTAACACACTCATTCAGCTGCTCCCAAAGCACTTGCCTCTCACGATCTTTCTTCTCATGCCCAGGTGCATATGCACCAATAATCACCCATCTCTCTCCATCAACTTTCAGTTTTAATCATATTAATTGAGAATTTACTTTTTTACATTTTATCACATACTCCCATAACTCCTGTTTCCGGTGTCCTGCTACTCCTTCCCTTGCTCTTGTCTTCTCACTAACCCTTGGCTTTACTCACAAGACATTCCCAAACCACTCTTCCCCTTTACCCTTGAAAGGGTAGTGAGTGGTGGGATGAAGAAGTAAGATTATTAGTGAAAGAGAAGAGAGAGGCATTTGGACGATTTTTGCAAGGAAAAAATGCAATTGAGTGGGAGATGTATCAAAGAAAGACAGGAGGTCAAGAGAAAGGTGCAAGAGGTGAAAAAGAGGGCAAATGAGAGTTGGTGTGAGAGAGTATCATTAAATTTTAGGGAGAATAAAAAGATGTTCTGGAGGAGGTAAATACAGTGCGTAAGACAAGGGAGCAAATGGGAACGTCAGTGAAGGGCGCAAATGGGGAGGTGATAACAAGTAGTGGTGATGTGAGAAGGAGATGGAGTGAGTATTTTGATGGTTTGTTGAATGTGTTTGATGATAGAGTGGCAGATATAGGGTGTTTTGGTCGAGGTGGTGTGCAAAGTGAGAGGGTTAGGGAAAATGATTTGGTAAACAGAGAAGAGGTAGTAAAAGCTTTGCGGCAGATGAAAGCCGGCAAGGCAGCAGGTTTGGATGGTATTGCAGTGGAATTTATTAAAAAAGGGAGTGACTGTATTACTGACTGGTTGGTAAGGTTATTTAATGTATGGATGACTCATGCTGAGGTGCCTGAGGATTGGCGGAATGCTTCCATAGTGCCATTGCACAAAGGCAAAGGGGATAAGAGTGAGTGCTGAAATTACAGAGGTATAAGTTTGTTGAGTATTCCTGGTAAATTATATGAGAGGGTATTGATTGAGAGGATGAAGGCATGTACAGATCATCAGATTGGGGAAGAGCAGTATGGTTTCAGAAGTGGTAGAGGATGTGTGGATCAGGTGTGTGCTTTGAAGAATGTATGTGAGAAATACTTAGAAAAGCAAATGGATTTGTATGTAGCATTTATGGATCTGGAGAAGGCATGTGATAGAGTTGATAGAGATGCTTTGTGGAAGGTATTAAGAATATCTGGTGTGGGAGGCAAGTTGTTACAAGCAGTGAAATGTTTTTATCGAGGATGTAAGGCATGTGTACGTATAGGAAGAGAGGAAAGTGATTGGTTCTCAGTGAATGTAGGTTAGCGGCAGGGGTGTGTGATGTCTCCATGGTTGTGTAATTTGTTTATGGATGGGGTTGTTAGGGAGGTGAATGCAAGAATTTTGGAAAGAGGGGCAAGTATGAAGTCTGTTTTGGATGAGAGAGCTTGGGAAGTGAGTCAGTTGTTGTTCGCTGATGATACAGCGCTGGTGGCTGATTCATGTGAGAAACTGCAGAAGCTGGTGACTGAGTTTGGTAAAGTGTGTGAAAGAAGAAAGTTAAGAGTAAATCTGAATAAGAGGAAGGTTATTAGGTACAGTAGGGTTGAGGGTCAAGTCAATTGGGAGGTGAGTTTGAATGGAGAAAAATTGGAGGAAGTGAAGTGTTTTAGATATCTGGGAGTGGATCTTGCAGCGGATGGAAACATGGAAGCGGAAGTGGATCATAGGGTGGGGGAGGGGGCGAAAATTCTGGGAGTCTTGAAGAATGTGTGGAAGTCGAGAACATTACCTCGGAAAGCAAAAATGGGTATGTTTGAAGGAATAGTGGTTCCAACAATGTTGTATGGTTGCGAGGCGTGGACTATGGATAGAGTTGTGCGCAGGAGGATGGATGTGCTGGAAATGAGATGTTTGAGGACAATGTGTGGTGTGAGGTGGTTTGATCGAGTAAGTAACGTAAGGGTAAGAGAGATGTGTGGAAATAAAAAGAGCGTGGTTGAGAGAGCAGAAGAGGGTGTTTTGAAATGGTTTGGTCACATGGAGAGAATGAGTGAGGAAAGATTGACCAAGAGGATATATGTGTCGGAGGTGGAGGGAACGAGGAGAAGAGGGAGACCAAATTGGAGATGGAAAGATGGAGTGAAAAAGATTTTGTGTGATCGGGGCCTGAACATGCAGGAGGGTGAAAGGAGGGCAAGGAATAGAGTGAATTGGAGCGATGTGGTATACCGGGGTTGACGTGCTGTCAGTGGATTGAATCAAGGCATGTGAAGCGTCTGGGGTAAACCATGGAAAGCTGTGTAGGTATGTATATTTGCGTGTGTGGACGTATGTATATACATGTGTATGGGGGGGGGGGGGTTGGGCCATTTCTTTCGTCTGTTTCCTTGCGCTACCTCGCAAACGCGGGAGACAGCGACAAAGTATAAGAAATAAAAATATATATATATATATATATATATATATATATATATATATATATATATATATATATATATATATATATATATATATATATATATATGAGGATACATTGGTGAGTTGTCTGTATATGCTAAACTTAAATTTGTTTCCTTGTCTATGGATTATGCAATCTAGAAATGGTAACTTACCATTATTTTCATTTTCTATGGTAAATTTGATGGAAGGTATTGAATTGTTAAGTAAGGGGAGAAATATTTGTAAATTTTCATTTGTTGGTCAAACACAAAGAACATCACCTACATACCTAAACCAAATTACATTAGAAGGTAAGACATCCTTTAGTAATTTTGTTTCAAAAAATTCCATATAAAGATTACTTAGTACATGTGATAGAGGGTTACCCATTGCCACACCAAATTTTTGAGCATAATAATCCCCATTAAATTGAAATACTCAGTCTTTTATACACAATTATATAATTTCAATCAAATTAGCCTTTGAAACAGGTAAATGAATATAATCCAAGACATCAAATAAATATTCTAATTGGTCATAAAATGGAACTTTAGTGAAAAGTGAGGAAACATGAAAGCTAACTAGTTTAAAATAAAAATCAACATTCGTATTGTTTAGCTTGTTGAGTAGATCTACATTCTTCATGATATTAGAATTGATATCTTACCCACCAAAGGGCTTAATAATGGAAGTACCCATTTTGGCAATTTATATGTGATGGAGCCTACTGAACTCACTATAGGTGTTGCTGGAAAATTTTGTTTATGTGTTTTCATATATGTAGAAAATGAGAATAATGGTACGTTATAATTTTTAGATTGCATGATCCACAGACAAGGAAACAAGTTTAAGTTTAGCCTATACAGAAAATGAATGTATGCTCAATGTATGCTCAAATATTCATTATTACTCATCTCAACATGAGAGACTTAAATTATCATCATTTCAATCTATGTTCCTTAGGGCATTACGTATTTTCAGTCCAGGGTTTATTGATGATGAGTTTGAGAAGATATATTCTATTGGATCTAAGTTAAAGTACCCTCGATCTTTCGTTGATAAATCCCTTAAGTTAGGAAAGAAATCATTTTATAGAGTTGAGCCTAAACCTCCCATTGACACCAAGTTTCTTTCACTTCTCCCTCTTAATAATAATTTCACCTTGCTTCCCATATTCCTTAAATCCTTTAATGTAAATGTTGCCTTTAGCAACAATGATATTATAAAGAATATCTTAATCAGGAATTCACCAGAAAATTCTCTTGGATGCATCTATAGAGTGCCTTGTGGAAAATGTGATAAATTGTATGTTGGTCACCCTGGTAAGGATCTTTCTATTAGACTTAAGCAACATAGATATAGTATAAGAACTGGACAAGAATCAAATGCCTTTTTTAAATCACGTTAAAAACTATGGTTATTTTATTCACTGGAGTAACACCATCTCAGTTATTAATTCTAACTCGATTACCAAGAGAAACATCATTGAATCTTCTATTATTAAATACACAAAGAATTAAAATTTTAATTTTATTGATGGTCTATACAGAAAACATAACTTTATTGTTGATAAAATGTGTAAAATGATAAGTTTATGAACGCTCGTTGTATGTTTTGGAAAATCAAATGTTTACCAAATGGCGTCCTAGATTCGTTTCTTCGATATGCGTCAACTGACTTATATTTCTCTCTTGTGTCTCCCTTGATGATGTGATGATTACACGAAAGTGCACTTGGGAACTTGTCGTGTTTCCTTTTCCAAGCGGACTCATAGGAATATCTTGATCGCGCGCAAAATTGTGATGCTTTCCAAAATATATATATATATATATATATATATATATATATATATATATATATATATATATATATATATATATATATATATATATATAAGCGACTAGAGCGACTAGAGGGGACGGGAACGGGGGGCCAGAAATCCTCCCCTCCTTGTATTAACTTTCTAAAATGGGAAACAGAAGAAGGAGACACGCGGGGAGTGCTCATCCTCCTCGAAGGCTCAGAGTGGGGTGCCTAAATGTGTGTGGATGTAACCAAGATGTGAAAAAAGGAGAGATAGGTAGTATGTTTGAGGAAAGGAACCTGGATGTTTTGGCTCTGAGTGAAACGAAGCTCAAGGGTAAAGGGGAAGAGTGGTTTGGGAATGTCTGGGGAGTAAAGTCAGGGGTTAGTGAGACGACAAGAGCAAGGGAAGGAGTAGCAATACTCCTGAAACAGGAGTTGTGGGAGTATGTGATAGAGTGTAAGAAAGTAAATTCTCGATTAATATGGGTAAAACTGAAAGTTGATGGAGAGAGGTGGGTGATTATTGGTGCATATGCACCTGGGCTTGAGAAGAAAGATCAAGAGAGGCAAGTGTTTTGGGAGCAGCTGAATGAGTGTGTTAGTGGTTTTGATGCACGAGACCGGGTTATAGTGATGGGTGATTTGAATGCAAAGGTGAGTAATGTGGCAGTTGAGGGAATAATTGGTATACATGGGGTGTTCAGTGTTGTAAATGGAAATGGTGAAGAGCTTGTAGATTTATGTGCTGAAAAAGGACTGATGATTGGGAATACCTGGTTTAAAAAGCGAGATATACATAAGTATACTTATGTAAGTAGGAGAGATGGCCAGAGAGCGTTATTGGATTACGTGTTAATTGACAGGCGTGCGAAAGAGAGACTTTTGGATGTTAATGTGCTGAGAGGTGCAACTGGAGGGATGTCTGATCATTATCTTGTGGAGGCTAAGGTGAAGATTTGTATGGGTTTTCAGAAAAGAAGAGAGAATGTTGGGGTGAAGAGGGTGGTGAGAGTAAGTGAGCTTGAGAAGGAGACCTGTGTGAGGAAGTACCAGGAGAGACTGAGTGCAGAATGGAAAAAGGTGAGAACAATGGAAGTAAGGGGAGTGGGGGAGGAATGGGATGTATTTAGGGAATCAGTGATGGATTGCGCAAAAGATGCTTGTGGCATGAGAAGAGTGGGAGGTGGGTTGATTAGAAAGGGTAGTGAGTGGTGGGATGAAGAAGTAAGAGTATTAGTGAAAGAGAAGAGAGAGGCATTTGGACGATTTTTGCAGGGAAAAAATGCAATTGAGTGGGAGATGTATAAAAGAAAGAGACAGGAGGTCAAGAGAAAGGTGCAAGAGGTGAAAAAAAGGGCAAATGAGAGTTAGGGTGAGAGAGTATCATTAAATTTTAGGGAGAATAAAAAGATGTTCTGGAATGAGGTAAATAAATTGCGTAAGACAAGGGAGCAAATGGGAACTTCAGTGAAGGGCGCAAATGGGGAGGTGATAACAAGTAGTGGTGATGTGAGAAGGAGATGGAGTGAGTATTTTGAAGGTTTGTTGAATGTGTTTGATGATAGAGTGGCAGATATAGGGTGTTTTGGTCGAGGTGGTGTGCAAAGTGAGAGGGTTAGGGAAAATGATTTGGTAAACAGAGAAGAGGTAGTGAAAGCTTTGCGGAAGATGAAAGCCGGCAAGGCAGCAGGTTTGGATGGTATTGCAGTGGAATTTATTAAAAAAGGGGGTGACTGTATTGTTGACTGGTTGGTAAGGTTATTTAATGTATGTATGACTCATGGTGAGATGCCTGAGGATTGGCGGAATGCGTGCATAGTGCCATTGTACAAAGGCAAAGGGGATAAGAGTGAATGCTCAAATAACAGAGGTATAAGTTTGTTGAGTATTCCTGGTAAATTATATGGGAGGGTATTGACTGAGAGGGTGAAGGCATGTACAGAGCATCAGATTGGGGAAGAGCAGTGTGGTTTCAGAAGTGGTAGAGGATGTGTGGATCAGGTGTTTGCTTTGAAGAATGTATGTGAGAAATACTTAGAAAAGCAAATGGATTTGTATGTAGCATTTATGGATCTGGAGAAGGCATATGATAGAGTTGATAGAGATGCTCTGTGGAAGGTATTAAGAATATATGGTGTGGGAGGAAAGTTGTTAGAAGCAGTGAAAAGTTTTTATCGAGGATGTAAGGCATGTGTACGTGTAGGAAGAGAGGAAAGTGATTGGTTCTCAGTGAATGTAGGTTTGCGGTAGGGGTGTGTGATGTCTCCATGGTTGTTTAATTTGTTTATGGATGGGGTTGTTAGGGAGGTAAATGCAAGAGATTTGGAAAGAGGGGCAAGTATGAAGTCTGTTGGGGATGAGGGAGCTTGGGAAGTGAGTCAGTTGTTGTTCGCTGATGATACAGCGCTGGTGGCTGATTCATGTGAGAAACTGCAGAAGCTGGTGACTGAGTCTGGTAAAGTGTGTGGAAGAAGAAAGTTAAGAGTAAATGTGAATAAGAGCAAGGTTATTAGGTACAGTAGGGTTGAGGGTCAAGTCAATTGGGAGGTGAGTTTGAATGGAGAAAAACTGGAGGAAGTGAAGTGTTTTAGATATCTGGGAGTGGAACTGGCAGCGGATGGAACCATGGAAACGGAAGTGGATGATAGGGTGGGGGAGGGGGCGAAAATTCTGGGGGCCTTGAAGAATGTGTGGAAGTCGAGAACATTATCTCGGAAAGCAAAAATGGGTATGTTTGAAGGAATAGTGGTTCCAACAATGTTGTATGGTTGCGAGACTTGGGCTATGGATAGAGTTGTGCGCAGGAGGATGGATGTGCTGGAAATGAGATGTTTGAGGACAATGTGTGGTGTGAGGTGGTTTGATCGAGTGAGTAACGTAAGGGTAAGAGAGATGTGTGGAAATAAAAAGAGCGTGGTTGAGAGAGCAGAAGAGGGTGTTTTGAAGTGGTTTGGGCACATGGAGAGGATGAGTGAAGAAACATTGACCAAGAGGATATATGTGCCGGAGGTGGAGGGAGCAAGGAGAAGAGGGAGACCAAATTGGAGGTGGAAAGATGGAGTGAAAAAGATTTTGTGTGATCGGGGCCTGAACATGCAGGAGGGTGAAAGGAGGGCAAGGAATAGAGTGAATTGGAGCGATGTGGTATACCGGAGTTGACGTGCTGTCAGTGGATTGAATCAAGGCATGTGAAGCGTCTGGGGTAAACCATGGAAAGCTGTGTAGGTATGTATATTTGCGTGTGTGGACGTATGTATATACATGCGTATGGGGGGGTTGGGCCATTTCTTTCGTCTGTTTCCTTGCGCTACCTCGCAGGTGCGGGAGACGGCGACAAAGTATAAAAAAAAGAAAGAAAATATATATATATATATATATATATATATATATATATATATATATATATATATATATATATATATATATATATATATATCCCTGGGGATAGGGGAGAAAGAATACTTCCCACGTATTCCCTGCGTGTCGTAGAAGGCGACTAAAAGGGAAGGGAGCGGGGGGCTAGAAATCCTCCCCTCTCGTTTTTTTTTTTTTTTTTTTTTTTCCAAAAGAAGGAACAGAGAAGGGGGCCAGGTGAGGGTATTCCCTCAAAGGCCCAGTCCTCTGTTCTTAACGCTACATCGCTATCGCGGGAAATGGCGAATAGTATGAAAAAAAAAATATATATATATATATATATATATATATATATATATATATATATATATATATATATATATATATATATATATATATATATATATATATATATATATATATATATATATATATATATATATATATGTATATTATCCCTGGGGATAGGGGAGAAAGAATACTTCCCACGTATTCCCTGCGTGTCGCAGAAGGCGACTAGAAGGGAAGGGAGCGGGGGGGCTGGAGATCCTCCACTCTCATTTTTTTTTTTTCTCCAAAAGAAAGAACAGAGAAGGGGGCCACTTAAGGATATTCCCTCAAAGGCCCAGGCCTCTGTTCTTAACGCTACCTCGCTTATGCGGGAAATGGCGAGTAGTATGTAAAAAAAAGAAAATATATATATAAATATATATATATATATATATTTTTTTTCTTTTTTTTTTTGCTGTCTCCCGCATTTACGAGGTAGCGCAAGGAAACAGACGAAAGAAATGGCCCAACCCACCCTCATTCACATGTATATACATACGTCCACACACGCAAATATACATACCTACACAGCTTTCCATGGTTTACCCCAGACGCTTCACATGCCCTGATTCAATCCACTGACAGCATGTCAACCCGGTATACCACATCGATCCAATTCACTCTATTCCTTGCCCTCCTTTCACCCTCCTGCATGTTCAGGCCCCGATGACACAAAATCTTTTTCACTCCATCTTTCCACCTCCAATTTGGTCTCCCTCTTCTCCTCGTTCCCTCCACCTCCGACACATATATAATCTTGGTCAATCTTTCCTCACTCATTCTCTCCATGTGCCCAAACCATTTCAAAACACCCTCTTCTGCTCTCTCAACCACGCTCTTTTTATTTCCATACATCTTTCTTACCCTTACGTTACTTAATCGATCAAACCACATCACACCACACATTGTCCTCAAACATATCTTTTCCAGCACATCCATCCTCCTGCGCACAAGCCTGTCC